>NW_010519993.1:0-20845 GCF_000687285.1 Phaethon lepturus
ACAAGGGACACAAAGAATAATAAGAAGGGCTGTAAGAGAAGAACAGGTTCGAGACCACCTGAGGAACCTGAACATGCACAAGTCTATGGGACCTGACATGATGCATCCCAGAGTCCTGAGGGAATTGGCTGATGTAGTTGCCAAGCCACTCTCTATGATATTTGAAAAGTTCTAGCAGTCAGGTGAGGTCCTGACTTGCACCTTGACCTACACCTGGGTTAAGACAACCCCTGGTATCAATACAGGCTGGGGGATGAAGGGATTGAGAGCAGCCCTGCCAGCAAGGACTTGGGTGTACTAGTGGATGAAAAGCTGGACATGAGCCAGCAACGTGCGCTTGTAGCCCAGGAGACCAACTGTATCCTGGGCTGCATCAAAAGCAGTGTGGCCAGCAGGTCGAGGGAGCTGGTTCTGCCCCTCTACTCCACTCTGGTGAGACCCCACCTGCAGTCCTGCATCCAGCTCTGGAAGCCTCAGCACAAGAAAGACACGGACCTGTTGGAGAGGGTCCAGAGGAGGGACACAAAAATGATCAGAGGGATCATGGAACACCTCTCCTGTGAGGACAGGCTGAGAGAAGAGAAGGCTCCAGGGAGACCTTATTGCAGCCTGCCAATACTTAAAGGGGGCTTCTAAGAAAGATGGGGACAGACTTTTTAGCAGGGCCTGTAGTGATGGGACAAGGGGCAACGGTTTTAAACTAAAAGAGGGCAGATTTAGACTAGATAGAAGGAAGACATTTTTCACAATGACTGGTCATGGTCTGTGTCAATGATAGGGGGAAGGACTTGCAGACCTTTGGGTCCAGAGCCCTGACATCTAGATTCAAGATGTTTGCTCTTCCAAAGAGCTCAGCTTGCTTTACAGAGCACACTTCAGTTGGCTAATCTCAGTTCTGGTAATGAGGACTTCAACTTGTCATTTGAATAAATTCTTTTTGCTGTCACTGAAGAGGGTACTGACTTATCCTCGCAGTACAACATTTCAGCTTTTTTTCCATACATTAGTTTGACTGAGTAGGTGACATCCTGCAGAAAAAGGAGATCTCATTTCTTAACAGAGATTAGAACAACTTATTGCTGCCTCTGGGACTGTGAGCTCATCTTTGAGTTGGCCTTACTAATTAGCAATATAAACTCCTGCTTCCCTTATGAGATTGGTTCGCAACTGGATTTTGACAGAAGCTCTGAGGGTCACGTACAGAATGTTCTGAGGGACTCCTCGGGATGATAAATTAAAGCAAAACTACTAAAATACAGTGAAATTCCTATTGTGAAACACTTAATGTGAGATATTGCTTGCTGTGAAATATCTTTTGAAGTGCCTGTTTTCATGCTCTTTATTTCACCACCTATTTTTAAAACAAATTTTATTCTTAACACAAACATTTTTCCCATAGTCTCTTTGAATTTATGTTAGCGGGGTCACACAGCACAGAGCACACCACCACCACTATTGCAGCATCTCTGGCAATTTATGTTAACCATTATCTGAGACAGCTTCACAGCCACCTGAGGCCACTTCATATTATGCAGTCCGAGACTTCTTGTGTTAACAGATTTAGCCCTGTCCAGAGATTTTTCAAGCTCACCTGCATTGCTGTGAGGTGTGTTGACCACCCTAATTCCCTGACAGCATTTAGTCCCAGAGTAATTTCCAGTGGAGATATTTTGCCTGCTTCCTTTGTTACAGAACCACAGCATCATTAAAAAGGAAGGGCTAATGCAAGTGTGTAACATCATTGCTACTTGTAAATTGTTTCATTAGCAGCCTGGGTGTATTCTTTAAACCCTGGAGTCTCAGATCATGATGTTTCCAGCTCTCACCATTGTAACAGATAATCACAAGATGTTTTAAAAAAAACCAAAATATTTTTAATTTTAAACTCATCTGACTTTAAAAAGACAATATTGCGATTCTGAGTCCTACCACACAACTGGTAATATTTTGTATTTGGCACACCAGTTATTGTAAAGATGGTCTTGTCTTGTTTTCACCAAATAGGCAGCACAAACCAAACCAAGACAAGCTTAACCTTCTCGCTATTTAACAGCAGTTATATGTCCCCAAGTACTCTTTAATGATCACTTTCAACCCCAAACTCAAATTTGTGGGTCTGGGACAGCTGAAGACCATCAGACCACCCATTGCAGCCTTTTGAGTCAGGGGATCTGGCAGCAGTGAGCAAGGGGAAGGAAACTCTGCCTCACCAACTGGAAAGTCACACCTGTGACTAAGGAGGTTTTTCCAGCCCTGCTGCTGCCATGGAAGAGAAACAGGAGAATGTAAATGTATATGATAAAGATTGTACTTTTGGCACCGCTTTTCCTTTAGGATCCCATGTAGGTCTGTAGAAGAAAATCACCATGCCTGGATTATACAGAGGTCTTTTAAGCATCAGCCTCAGTAGCAAAGTTTGGTCTGTAAAAAAAGGAATGTAAAATATTCCTGTGGTTATTTTTGTCAGTGGATTATCACCACTAGAGGTGCTCCAAGCAGACAGAAAGATCCACACACAAAAAAAGAAAAGAAAGAAAAAAAAAAAGGAAAAAAATCTGCCTTAGGTAGTTCAGTTGATGTTCTGAAGGAAAGGATCTGGTAAGACCTACAGCCATGGTCAGAAAGAAACTGGCTGATCTTCAGGACTTCCTGACGTGATTTGCCTTCAAGAAGGTACAAAGCAGGCAAGAGAAAACCATCATGTTTCAGCAAAAACAAGTTGTATTACATACACTCAGTGCAGGTGTAATGATTTGATACTTACAGAGAGCATTTGTAGCTTCATGTTAAATCAAACCACAAGGAAAATGCTGTCCATGTAACAACCACGAGAGCAGACAAGGCTTCCCCTTTTCAGATTTATCTGCAGAAGGCTTTATGTTGACTGGAGAAGCATTAACATTTGTAAGAGAGAAAACACCAATGTTCAGAGAAGAAGAATGGGAGTCAGGGTGCCTGTGTTTTCTTCCCGGTTAAAGTCTACTGCTAGATTTGTGGGATAACCAGAGCACTTGAGGACTGTTTAACCATTTGTAGTATATGCATATATATTATTTACATGTACACACATATATGTGTGTATATATAGAAAATAATATATAAATATAGTATATCTATATTATATATGTATATGTAAATTTCAATATTAAAATTATTTATCTATAGGCGTATATATAAATGCAATAGTAAAAATAGTTTCAACTATTTCCTAGAACTGCAGGACTCAGTATTTGAAAGCTGCTTTAGCTCTAGGTTTTCCTTCTGGGAATTAGAAAGCTTGTTATTATTTAGGTACTTCTACCACATCCTTTCTTGGAGATGCAGGTAAGAACTCTCTTTGCATGGCACTACAGGAGATGTCTCAGAGGCAGCCCAGAGCAACACAGGTCATTTCTTGATTTGTCAAGTGCTCGTCCCCTTCTCTGCCTGCCCTCAGCTTGCCTCCTCATTGATTCTGGCCATGCACAATCCTACATCTATTTTTCCACTGTTGCATTAAACTCACAAATAACTTCAGACATGTGAAGTCCTGCTTGCTCTGAATCTTTTGCCCATGGAGACACCCTGAAGAGGAAGTACCTGTGGCCTTGGTGATGGCAAAGGAACCTTCAGATACTTAGGTAGATGTATCTTCTGAGTTGATTTGGCCCAGAATTGTACAAGGCAGTATTTTTGTACGTGACAAATCACTTGGGAGCCCTTTCCAGGTCTCAGGGATATGATGTGGATTTTCCACCCTCTGCAAACCTGGAAATTGCTATCTAGGTTTTCACCCCTATTGTTAGCATGATACATTTCCCAGTTAACCCTGAAACCTATGAGAGGTTTCACTGTTGACTAAAGTTTGTGCTTGCAGGGATACAAATGACAACTAACTTTTCAGGCTCCTTCCAGCAGTGGAGACTCCAGCTATGACACATATGAGTTCCTCCCTCTACACAACATTTACATGTTGTTGGCACAAAAACTGCTGGCACCTCAAACACTGAAAATGAGAAACAAATGGAAAGGAATATAAGAAACACAAATGTTATTTAGGCAATTGTCTCAAATATGGAGGTTTTAATGATAATTCTAAATAATTAGCAAAATGTTGAGAAAATGGATAAAAAAGGGCTGGACTCAGAAGAAAAAAATTGGATCCATCATGAAATAAAGTTCATGGAAACTGTGTGTGTTTTATTACAAAATACCCTCTGACGTGAAAATGAAGAATCTGAATCAGAAATTCAGATGCTTGGAGCTTCATTGTAAAAACCTCAGCAGGCCCCATAGGGTCCCACATTCACCGAGGGGACAGTTGTCAATGCAGGAAATATAGGCAAGTGGAGACCATGTGATGGAGAGTGCCATTGGATCCTGGAGAGCAAAGACACCAAACAGCCAGAAAAGTTAAAACATCCTCAAGTGGCATTCTTTGACAAAGGAAAAGAAAAAGGATAGTGAAAGACTTTGCTAGATGAGAAAAAAAATTGTTATTCTTAATTCCAGATAATGTTTGAGGATTCGACCTGTAGAAAAGATAAAATAAAGTGTGGGCAACCTGAAAGAAACAAAGCTCTGTGAGAGGAAAAAAGACCAAATTACTCCCCCTCCCCAAACCCCGAACCCAAAGCAAACCAAAAACAAACACACACAAAGCAATTTTTCTAACTGGTGAGACAATAAAATAATTTTGCTTTGACCTTTTCCTCACCACTCAGACACACTAGCAATAGCTGCTATATATAAACCTTAGATGCTCTTCATCTGTGCTCAACCAAAGGATATTTACTTTAATTCCGAAAGGCTGGTGGTAAAAGGAGTTGGGGGATATGTTATTTACAGAGTGATAAATTAACCTATGGATTGCTTCTCTAAGGGTAGCTCTAGGAAAGACTAGGATGCAGAGGGATCCAGATGGACTTTTTGACCTCCTTTGTTAAAGCTCGCTCCATGGTATTTGCTGGGCTTTTTTGAAAATAAAACGTTGGAGGACACAAAGCTTTATTCTCTCATTTTAGTCTTCAGGCTTGAGAAGCTTCTGCATTTATGCCCTAGCAGTGTTTGCCTCCAGTAAATCTGAAGTATGCTGGACAGCTGTGGAAGGAAGGGGAAAACCAAAAAAGCCTTGTGTCTGAAACATTTGTGTTTGTGTGCATCCTGCCCTGTACAGCTGGTCTGACTCAGCTCTGAGAAGATGCTGTGCAGCTGTTTCTCTGGAGCAATACCTGTGGGCAAACACAGCAGCAGAGTCCAATGTCTATGTACATCTTCCTGATCTCCAGAGTTCATTTTGTCCCTACTCTGTCATCTTTAATCATGAAACGTTAGGCTTTTTCTTACTGGATATTCATGTGCATATGTTTAGAACTTACAGGGCCAATCGACCATTGTTCCCGTTTTCTTATTGAAGTCTGTCTTGAAAATCAGAGCCCAGGGACTTGCCACAAGCCCAAATCCCATCTTTTCAAAATTGATTACTTCTTTGCTGGGACACTGTTTACTTTACTGCAATTGTCTAAGACGGGGTTCGGCTGGTGCAAACTGACTTCATCTCTTCTGTGAAGCTGAGGCAGGATTTAGCCTGTGTACTGCACAGCTCTGGCAAGTCAAGGCTGATGAGATGCACCCCTCTGGGTCAACTCTGCTGCTGCCTAGAGAAAGCGGTCCCAAGTCCAAAGTGGCAGTAGCAGCTTGAAGAAGCTCAGAGAAGAAGGCTCTAAAGACTAAACCATCTCATTCCAGCTCTGATGAGCTCATCCAGCTGGAAAGGCAGGGAAGAAAGCAAAACAAAACAAAATAAACATGCATTCCCACCTGAAGATGGGACCACTAGGCAGCTAGGCACTGACATACCATGCAAATGGAAATAATTAAGCACTAGAATAGAATAATGGAGATATCAGTGGAATTATTGAAGGATTTTTTTGAGGAAAAATGAATGAATCTCCAGTGTCCTGAGAGATTTCCTCTTCCAAGGTAAAGCAACAAACCCCACAGAATAAATGGGGATAACCCTAAGGTAGAGTAGGAAAATGGTGAAATATTTCTCATGCTGGAAGGTTTCAAAATGTGTAATCAATTTTAAAATGGTTCAAGTGTGAAAAAAAAAGCCTTATGGCAACCGAATATTGAGAGGAAGAGCAGCAGAACCCAATTGGCTCCATGGCAGTAGGAGACAGCAGTGATCCCTCCTCATATGGCTCAGAAAAAAGTGGAAAGAAATGACCGAATCATTAGGATTCCAGTGGGCCATGCAGCAATCTCAAATGGCAGCTGATCTCCCAAGGTTTTACCCACATGATGTTGTCCACTGCTTGGAAGGAGTAAATCCAGTGGCTGTGCAAAGTTGTGCATCTTTCACACATGTGTGTGCACACATAGAGCCTGTTAATACAAACTTTTAGACATATTGTGAATTCCAGAGCTTTTTATGAAGACTCGTATCAAAAGGGAAGTAGAGATGAAGCATCATAGGAAGGTCATTGCTGTGTGTGAGTGGAGAAGAGTGGCTGGAAACTCTGTTTGCCAGGCACAGCCGCAGAAATTCTCTGCCTATCACACATGGCAAGGTGAGAGACAAATAATATAAGCTCCTTTCGCCTTTCCAAAGAACCTTGTGATTGCTTTTTGAGCTAGATTATTCTACAGTCTTTGTACTTGTAAGGATTGCTTTTCTAATGAGGCAAGAAAGGTCAAATGAAATTAATAGCCAAGATAACACTTATCAGTCTGATATAAATAAAGCAGCTTATAACACTTGCAATATGCCATAATCTGCAAGAGATAAAGGAGTCTAAAGTCAAAGGAGGGTTCAAAAGGAAGCTGATATTGGGAATATCTACACTCTAAATTCTCTTTTTAAGCAGATGACCAGGCCACAGTTGCTGTTTGCAGTTGTCGCTGCTGAAGCCAGTGTTGTCGCTGAAGCTTAGAGTAAGGACATCACTCACCCGGCACAGCCCAGCCTCTCCCATTCGGTGGCCTACATGTGATCCCACAAGCCTATGTGCATGTCTTCATGCAACGGGGACCACATTTTAACCCTGTAAGTGATACCACAGTGCCAGCAAACACTGGGTAAGAGGTACACTGCAAAGCTCTCCCTTGCCTGCACTGTTGCTTTCCTGTTTCTCCCAGGACCCGGCTGCGTCTTAACCCTGGAGACAGCTACATCACTACTTGTTTGCCTTTCTAACTCTCCAGACACCTAGGTTCTTGTTTGTGTATCATCTCCCAAAATGTCAAAGCAGCTCCTACCTTTATGTATTTGTGATCCCAAAATAAATTTACTAGTTCTGCCTACATTCCCTTGGGAACCTCTTTCAGCAAGGTAGGAAAGGGTAAGATCATGTGTGTAGTAAGATATATGCCACACACTTAGACACACAGCCCCCTAAGCCTCTTGAGAGGTGCCTCTGGAGCTTGGCTACAAAGAAGCTGAAGGCTAGAGTGTTGGGTTGACGGTTGGACTTCGTGATCCTAGAGGTCTTTTCCAACCTTAATGATTCTATGAGAATCATTAGATCTAAGAGCTGAACCTCTGTGAGAGGCGAGTTTCAGACACAGATCTGCTCTCAGCTCTTCCTGATTAGATGCTATCCCAGGTGATGGGCTTTCATATGAATCATTTTCAGGATTCTGATTTCCTCCATAAATGCCAGATGTGTCTTAGGAACTGGAATTCACTTTCCAAGCAAGGAGCCAGACAACTAGAAATGTAATTGCTACAGGACCTGATTTCCACTGCTCAAATTCCTCATGGGAGTTTGGTCTTACAAGCCATGCTTTAGTGAAAGGACTCCAAAGTGCCAGTGTCTTTTTTGCAAAACCTTAGCTCTCCACTAGTCCTATGAGTTTTAAAACCATTTAGCAAAATCAGTGATGCACAGGTACCAGCGTAACTTCTGCTTTAATTGGTTTAGCTTTTTTCCATACAGCTATTAAATCTCTTTCACAATCACCTCTCTTCACTGACAAATATTGTTCCACAGTAAATAATTCGTTCTCAGCTGCACACACTTCCAGACTTCTCTTAGACGTGTTCTATTGGCTGGATGGGTTTTTTCCCTTATATTTCAGCCCTGAGCTTTAGGATCATTAAACATTTCCAGTGACGACATTTTTTTTTAACAGATAATTTATTTGCAACAGTAGTGTGAGATACAGTAGAATACAAGTGGGAACCAGATAATCATGTATTATTTTTATAGTGTATATTTCAGTAAATTATTCCAAATGTTACATATGGCAATTTTAAGTCCTATAACATTAGTTCTGAGATCATGGTGACTAAGCATTTCAACAATAAGCAGTCTTGTGCAAAAATCACGTACATAGTTTGCTTTACCTCATTTGTCCTAAATTACAGGCTGCATCAGTATGACTTAGATCATGTGAGTGGGTAACAAATAGCTCAGTCTATATTTGCAGCTTGTCTATTTAGTAAGTCCTTGTAAAACTCAGATACACACGGGTTGATTTCAGATACAAAAAATTGTGCATGGTGTTTTCACCTCTCACCTTGGAAAGAAAGGTTCACGACGTAAATTCTCACATATTTTATTTAGATTAAAAATATTGGATGGTATAATATCCTGAATGTGTTACACAGACTGCAGATAAAATGTTGCAGAGGACAGCAGCCACTGCTCTGCCACCAAGCACTAGAAAGGCTTAAATTTGAAGGCCATCTAGCTTTCTAAGCAGATACTGTGGCAATTTTTAATAATCATAAAAACCCACATTTTGAAAAGCTTATACGTAAATACATGTGACAAGCCTAAACACTGCATGAGATGACTCTTGCTCCTGCTTCCACTGAATGAATGAAAGATACAGCTCCCAAATGTCTCTGCAGGAGAAGGGTTATGATGACAACTCAAATTCTGCAGGGTTTCCTTTTTTTTTTTTTCTCCTGAGAGTAGTTAGAATTTGGCTGATAAACTGCTCAGAATTCATGCAACCCGAAATGTATTTGTGTGCCTCAGGGCAACCACCCTTAGCTTCCATCCTTTCTTTTCTGAAATCCGGTATTTTGAATGTGTTTGTTAAAGTGCAAATATAGCGTTGGAAACAACTGTGCCATCATGGAGGAGTGAGAGACTCATCCATGGTTTTTTTAGGACGCCAGAATGACGAAATGCCTGGCAGACTTCCTGTGACATCCATCTACCATCATAAATGAAAGACATTTACCGTTTACCACTCAACCACGAAATACTTTAGGAGGACACCATGTTATGTTATGAGGCGCAATTTAAGAGCTGAGGCCTTTAGAACATCAATTTCAAACAGTATTAAAGTATATATTTAAAAATCATATTAAGGCAGAAGTATTTCCAATCCATGAAAAGGTCATGCTAGTCTATTATTTAAGCAAATGTGACTATGGTAGAGTGATGATATCACTGCAAAACAACTTAGAGAAGCACACATCCCCACAGGTCAAAGCTAAATCAAGTCTTAAGGGATGCTGAAGAGTGATGTTCCCTTACACGGATGGTGATCCCTTGTAGTGGAGCAGAACTGGCTGTGATGACAGCCACTTGTAAGGATTTACTTTAGGATGGGTCATAAACCTCAAGTCGAAAGAACTCCTTCCAGAATTAAGTATCTTGCTGAAAGACTCTGATTTTGGAAAAAACACAGTGAAGTGCAAGAGAGAAGCCATCAGGCCCCAAAACAGCTCAGGATCGCTTCCACTATAGTCAGTGACAAACTCTTGCATGAGTCTCATTCTGTGGGAGCAGGAGCAGACCTACTCTATCTTGCTTTCCTAATGTCCAATGGCATGGCAACACCCTTTACTGTCTGGTGGTTTCTTTATTTTAGCTTCCCTTCTTTCCCCTCATCTTTTCAGGTGCCTCAGTATCTTACCTCCCATGCTCTCTTTGAGCAATGAGTTCTCCTAGGACTGGTTCTGAACGTTTGCCACACTTCATTAATAGAAAATGTTGCAAGGAAAAAAATCCACCTAACTGAGGTGGCTGGTGCTATGCTCATGTTATGCTCACCTCGGCAGCAGAATCAGGCTGGCTGAGGAAAATCAAACCATTTTTGTAAAGAACCCTTAAGCTTTAAAACAAATCACAGCTTCTTATTTAAATAACACAGTACCATGCAGAATCCACAAATTAAGAGGTTCTAAGGAGTGCCTTTAAATACAAAAACACAAACCTTTGCTTAAAAATCCACCAGTGCTGTGTATTACTCTTTACCTGTTTAAGCCATGCAAAAGGTTTAATCAAAGTGTCCCTTTAACAAATACAACATTTGAAGAAAAATAAAGCAAGCCAGAACAAATGCCTAGACAAAAAAACACCCACAAGTTTTGATCTTTCTCATTGAATCTATTTAGCATGGTATTTACCCATCTGAGCAGAGGTATGCAGGGGTCTAAACACCACACCTGTGTTGCCCTTCCCCAGGAGACGTAGTCCTTGCTCTGGGAAGGAGCTTTTATCTGTGATTTGACATTGTCCCTTGCAGGTCCCTACCCATGCTCAAAGCCCTTGAACCGTGATGCTGTCGCTGTGTCGGGGCATGGCTGAGGACAAATATCGGCTGTTTTACCTGACCCAACAGGCAGCTGCTGCTGTGATGTGACGGGGAGCGTGCCCTGCGGGAGGACCGACGCGTCGCTGGGTCACCCAAGGAAGCCCTGTCCTGCGCCCGTGTGTTCTACACGCTGCGCCGGGGTGGAATAAAGGAGAGATCATGGCCCAACTGCAAGTGCATGAAGGAGTCTCGAATCTCATGCTCGGTGCAGGGAGCTCGTGCCACGCTAACAGGCTTTAAGATAAGAAAAGTGTGAAACTAGGAAAATGAGTATGGCAGGACATGCTGGGATTATACAGCATGGCGAGTTGGGAGAGTAGTGTTACCCTTGGATCACAGTGCACAGATCTGAGGGTAGCGGTGGTTTATTATCTCATTAGAAACATCTAATTCCCTGTAATAAAGATTGCCTTTAGAGTATGTCAACGAACAGACAGGGCTATTACACCCACAGTCAGGTCTAACGCTTTTTTTCCCCTCTTATTGCTAAATAGGCAGGAATAGCTTTTCAATTTCAAAATAAAAACTATACAATTACAGCAATAATACCATGCTCCTGACTGCTCTGCAGCTGCATATTGTAAAACTCAAAGCCACTGATCAGAAACAAAAGCAGTAAGTCAGTAGCAGCTTTACAGAAATGTTCTGCTGGGGTGATTACATCTGTCAAAATACTTTTGTAAGGGAAAGACTGATTATGGAACATATTTCATGTCCCTTTCCCCCTAAAACACCCTGCAAGTGCTTGCATCTTTTCCTAACAACAGATAAAGAAACCTTTGCCAGAGGTGTAATTAAGACTATAAGAACACTGGAACAAGCATGGGTCATGTTCAAATAGTGAGGCATCAGTTACAACAAAAAGCCAGAAGCAGTCATATTTTCATCATCCGTTATAAAAAAATATTTCCCAATCAATGTTTCAAGACAGTTAAAAGTTAAAAACTCTCTACATTACTAATAAATTAAAAACCCCATATCTCCAACCATCTTGTAAGAAAGTAGGTAAGTAATTCAAACCTTTAGTTTACATAAATTGGCACAGAAATATGTATTTGAACAAGTGCACTGAAAACAGATATGCCTTCTTTTCTTCTGATATCTCTTATTTGAGTTATTAAGTAACAGGAAAGCCTTTTTTATTCTTTGCATGACCTTGAGAGTCTGCTAACACTAAATGGTCAATAGTCAAACCCCAGGAGAATGTTTCACTAGATAGACGATGACAAGAGGGAGCATGAAGTACAGTCAAATGCTTTGCAGCCTTATTACAGTAGGCTTCGAGATTCAATTTGAGCGTATTTACTCTCAGGAAGGGATGAAGGTAATATAGTTATACTGCAAATCACATGAGTGAAATCTGATGGGTCGATAGAATTTTATTTTTTTTTAAACGCATTAAATTATTTTTTCAGAGGTAGTTTGCAAGGCAATAGTGATGTACATGAGTGAAAACAATACTCCTTTGCTTGACTGTGGATAAAACTCTTAAATACTGTTGGTGCTGTCCCTGAACCTCTCAGAGAAAGCTTAATGGATAGGCTGTTCTAATCTGAGCTGACAACAGCCAATTAAGTGTCAGAAGAACAATCTGATAAGTAGGTCTTCATGTCTATAGGCATTTCCTGATAAGTCTTAACTGTCAATATGAATGTTAAACATCTCTATTTTTACCTCATTATTGACTGATTTATTAAAGGAGAATGCTTTAATCTCTTTTTTTTTTTTTTTTTTTACTTTGGGGTTGTTCCAGAAAGAAGGAAAGGAGAATACTAGGCACAACTCTTAATTTGGAATAGTAGATGGGGAATCCTAATTATAGCAAAGTCCTAATCTTCCAACTGAGCAGGCGTATGGTTCGGTGACACTGCTACCATGCAGCTGCCCACACCATACCTTCTAAGAAATGGTAGATGCTCAGTCTAGAGGAGATCTGTTTCTTTAATAGGTGGAAGGATATCTGTGGACGTGCTAGCAGGCTGCTCTCTGCTTTCAGTGCTTCTTGCTAGTCATACAGAAGACAACACCTCACTGGATGGATCTCTTCCCTTCTTGTCCTCACCCCGGTCGATATCAATCACATGAACTATGCCAGGCTTCAGGATCAGGTCATCGGTCTCTACATGGCTCCTGTTATCGTCCACCTCGACGTACTTCCCTTTGGACGGCTGGGTAGCCTTACTGAAGACATCTTTAAAACGGCGCTTGAGTTCAACGTCTGGGCAATAGACATATTCATAAAGAGCACCAGCAAGGACTGCTCCTATTATTGGTCCCACCCAATATACCTGCAAAAAGAGGTGGAAAAACAACAGGCATTAAGCTCTAGAACAAATAAAGAAGCCAAGGTGTCAGACAAAATCATGTCACGATAGACTTCACCTCAAAAAGTTCCTGCAAAATGCCCTGGCCCAATTGTTAAAACCAAGTCTCCAGAAATGCATGGTCACATAGCTCCCCGGCTTTCATGAACCAGGATGAAATTTGCCATCATACCAGTTTATGAGGCAGAGAAGTGTAACTACCGTAGCTTTCAGAGATGGTGACCTGGAGCTCAGTAATTAAGTGACTGCTCTAAAATCACATACGAAGTTGGTCAAAAGGCAGTGTCTTAGGCAGTTAATGGCATTAGTCCTAGGTAATTTTTTTTTTCCTTTCTGCCTCCTCCCAGTCTCTCTCTCTCACATATATTTCAACCCTTCAGAAATACTCCCTAGTCACCTTGAATCCAGTCATCTAAATCACCTTGCATCCATGGGTGTGGCTCTTTCCTAAAAACTCCCCTCATGCCAGCATTTAGGGAATCACCAGGCAGTGGGCCCCACCAAGCAGAGAAGAGGGACCTATACTGACAAGTCAGTGAGGTACAGTTACTACTTCCCTGATGCATGAAAAAGATTTCAGTCTACAAGCCTGGTTACCAATGCCCTGGGGCAGACCAGCTGAGTGGCAGTGAAGCTATGGACACCTCCCATGGACAGACATGCAGACATCCTCCCTGGCTGCCCTACCTTCTCCTGTTAATAGAAAGCAGCTTTTTTCCCCCTCTTTATGGGAGATTTAACTTATTTTTTTAAAACTTTGTCCAATAAGACAGAAGTATATGTTCTTCATCATCCTTATTTGGATCAACCATAGCTATAACATATCTTGAGAGAAAAAAGGCTACAGATCCTGGTCGAGTCATGTATGACTTGTCAAATACAGCTCTGTAGTCACATGCAACATATAGCTGCTCTGGCATAGCTTTGCTTTTAAACTAGCAGGAGTAAGATGATTGAGAAGCAGGCCCTCATCTTCAAAGAGAAATAGTTTTTGTCAAATTTTATCGATCCATCTTTTTGGAGATGGCCAAGAGGCCTTCTCTACACTTTCATCGCTTATTGCCAGCTGTAGACAACATACATGGACTGTTTGCAAGATGACACATAAAATAAACACCAATGTAGAACACTGATTTTCTTTCTGCATTTTCACCCAAGGTGACAATGAATTTTAAGCAAACAAAACCTTTCCTAGTGTATATACAAACAGCCCTACTTCAGTATTTCAGATGCACATTTCCAAAATAATCCAAATTTGGCTTCTGATCCTGCAGAAACCAACAGGCAATCAGCTACCTGATTATCTAATCTGAATAAGCAAATATAACAGAGATACACAACTTTGTAGGGTCCCTATCTATTTCAGCGTGACATGACATGCAGCAGTTCTGTAACATTAGTAGGTGCAGAAGCCCACGGGCTTCTGTCAATGGCATGCCAATGTCACTGCTCTGGAGGAGGAGAAAAGGCTGTCTTTCCAAGTGACCAGGACAGTAGCTAAGCTTCTCATACAAGTTTCTCCATGGTACATTTATTTATTGTTTATAGCTTTAGTTATATATTACAGGCTCCCTCAGAATATGGATAATTAATCTTGTGAAAAACTATGGCTTTTTTTGTATGAACAAGCCTTTCACTGATAACTGGGTAAATCTGCCTCAGTAGGATAACTCTTGGGAACAAAGTTACACATGGTGTCATGTTTGCAGAATTGGCGCCTCAGGGCCTGAAGACAATGCCTTTTCTGTTATTAGCTGCAGTGGGAGCACTGTGGGCTTCATACTTTAAAAATCACAAAAATCCTTATATGCACTGTAATATGCAGCTCTTACAGTCAGCATCAAAAGTGCCCCTAGAAGTGCTTTCCCTGTCTTTCATTACACAGAAATCACAGAATCACTAAGGTTGGAAAGGACCTTCAAGATCATCAAGTCCAACCATTAATCCAGCGCCACCATGTCCCCTAAACCATGTCCTGAAGTGCCACATCCACAGGTTTTTTAAACACTTCCAGAGATGGCGACTCCACCACCTCCCTTCATTAGGTGAGGCTGAGCTGCAATCCATCTCTACCTTATAAAAAGTGAATTGGTTTTTAGTAAGTTTAATAGTGGGATGCTATAGAAAATGACCACATCATTCACAATCTGTTTACCAAATTGTTTCCTGCACAAACACTCCTAGTTAAGCTGACGCTTTCAAATTGAAGCAGGTAACATCTGGTCTGGTCTGCAAAGACCAGACTGCAACCCCTTCATCTCTCACTGCAGGCATTTGCCGAGGCAGGTTCTCCCCCAGAAACCAGATCACAGGGGATCCCTGCCCTCATTTTACACGCCTGCCCCAGTTTGCCGCAGAAGCAGGTGAAACGTGAAGCTGACAGAATTACTTCCATAACTTCCTCAGTGTTGGTCTCTGTGGGATGTACTGGGATAGATAACTTAAAAGCAAATGATGAAAAAATCCTGACAGCTCTTTGTCGCTATGGTGGAGAAAGCGTGAAAGCAGAGTTACCCATTGGTTTTCCCATCTCCCCATAATGACGGCAGGTCCAAATGATCGAGCCGGGTTCATACTGGCACCGGTGTAATTGATCTAAAGCAGAGACAAAATGTTACCTGTTACTAAACTCTTCAAGATAGTTTTTTAATTTCTACTAGTGCTTGTACTAGGGGGACACCCTGGTTTTGCATGGCTTCTAATCTTGACAGCAAGTATTGTCACTCTCCACAGTCTTATCACAAAATTAACAAAGTCATCACATAAACAGGCAGAAAACCTCTGATGCAATACCCCACCCAAGGGGACCCTCCTGCTACTCCAAAGGGTTTTGATGTGGATCCATTAAAAATATAGCTGCTATAGAAGCTACAAAGGCCACCAAAGTTTCCCTTTACTTCTGAAGTAGTCATAAAGGGACAAGGGGTCTATTTTTTATACAGACACCATTAACTTACAGCAAATAAGTGTCCAATTGCAACAGAAAATCCAATTGCTAAAGCTACTGAACCAGTGACATCACTTCGTTTTGAATCACAGCTGGCAAAAATAGTAAAAACCAGCTGAAATGTAATTATCAGCTCCACCAGGAGTCCATGGCCAGCGGAAAGATCCCTGTGTACCTGGAAAAGAGGAAAGAAACACCGGAGATGAAACAAAGGTGATTTTGCAAATGAGAAAGACACCATATACATTAATTGTATTTCAATGAAAGCTATTTCTAAATGGTACACCGTGAAAGACAACAATGAAATTTAGAGGTACAGATTCCCTCCTCACTTTTCTCCCTTTTTTTTTTTTTTTTTAAATTTTGAGAGCTGTGGAAAATTATCACTGGACTGAGAACAGAAGGTTTAACAGTAACATCCAACAAGAACTTCAAAGTTAGACTGCAGAAGTATAGTTTATTTTTACACAGGGATTTGCAAATGCTGCACTTCCCCTTCACCACTTTTTTCTTGGGAGCACTGTAATTTACTATTCAATTATAAATTCATTAATTAGCCCTGACTTAATTAATTTAAATTTCAATTAAAAATTAAGCAGTGTGCAGCTCAAGTGCATTTTTAATAAGTCCTGCAACAGGGCTAACTGATGGCATTCCTTATTAGTTTAGAACAAAGCTGAAATCTAAGCCACAATCTATTTCAAAAGTATGTCATTCTAAATTGATGTTTTTTCAATCCCATCATAATGGCATAGAATTAATTTCCCCCTCCCCAGCCCATATAAAAATGGCATTTCACGCATATATTATTTAAATTTTGTATGTAAATTAACATTACCTGCTGTCATCAGATTTGGAGAAGTTCTGTGAAAGAGAACTTCTATAAAAAGAACAGCTATAGATATTACGCTGCATAAACCCATCCTAAGGAGAGCTTTAAGCCCCGTCTACATGTTGTAAAGAAAGCTCCTAAAAATCTCTACTTGATCTCTCTTTATTCTGCGTGACACTGATTATATTTTCTTTGGCTCTACGCTAGTCTAACTCAAGAGCGGGAGGAGAAGCGATTACCGCAGTGACTCCCAGGCCTCCTACCACGCTTGGCGGTGTGACGAGATAAAGGATGCCTGCGCCCACGATGGCTCCCAGGCACTGGGCAAGAATGTAGAAGACTGACTTGGCGAGGCTGATCTTCTTCGTGCAAACCATTGCCACGGTCACAGCAGGGTTAATGTGGCCTCCACTGATGTGTCCAAAGCACTGCACCATGGTTGCAATGCTGAGTCCAAAGCAGAGGGAGATAAGGACCATGTCGACAGGCAAGGGCTTCTCTGCTCCACCCCAGTTGATTGTGGAACCAAGGCTGAGGAGGACAAAAATGAGCATGGCCAAAAATTCTGCCGAAACGGCCTTCCAGAAGGGCTGAGTCCAGACTCCTTTAAACGCCACCATGATGCTCTCACACTTACATAGACGTCCACACTTACTGAAAGGGAAAACAAAGCTTCATCAGAAGTCACCAAATAAACCTTATGCTCTCCTGTTAGGGGGTTGCTCTCCAGCTGACTTCGGAGAGAAGGTGGCAACGCTGAGTATCCTTGGGCTGGGACAACCACAGACTGCACTCTCAGAGTAGACTGCCCTTAAAGCATGACCAGTGTTTGCGTGTCTGCAGGACACAAGGTGACTAATCAGCCCTTGCCATAAGCCTGTCTGTGTAGCTTCAGTTCACAAGAAGCAACCTCTGTATCTTTTGAAATAAGTGAGTATGAAAAAAAAGTGCATTCTTCTACACTAGCTGATCTCTGCCTGACTTAGAGTCTGTAAAGCCCTACTGCTTCCAGTGGCCTGTTGACTATCATGCTCATTAAATCAGGAGGCATCCTTGTTTTCTAAGCAGATTTGTACTTTTCACAAAGCAGGTATGACAGTTCAATAAAAAGCAATATCTTAGTCAAACCCTAATGGTTTTGATAACAGTGTAGTGTTGGGAGGTTGTCCTGGGAGCTATAAGAGAAAGTCTATTTGTTTGAACACTCACACAAACTAATATTTCGATTTATATTTATGCAAAAACAGTTTCT
This sequence comes from Phaethon lepturus, assembly GCF_000687285.1. Taxonomy (NCBI): domain Eukaryota; kingdom Metazoa; phylum Chordata; class Aves; order Phaethontiformes; family Phaethontidae; genus Phaethon; species Phaethon lepturus. The sequence continues at coordinate 17,898 of NW_010519993.1, forward strand.
TCAGTGTGGACGTAGGATAAAAATTGAATTCAGACAGGAGAATAGATCCAATCCTAAATCCTGGCCTTTAAATCAATCATGCAATCAACAAAGTGCTTTCTTTTAGTCTAAGGGTGCCAAGTAAGCTGTGAAATACAGCAATACTTTCTGTACGTGTGGTGTGTAGAACTCTGTGTGGCAAAGCAAGAAGTGTCTTGATTTTCCTCTCTGTCTGGAGATGCTATTTATTAGCCTACACTGCCTTCCTGATGAGTTACAATTTTGCTAGATGTCGAGATATCTATGAAAGTGGGTCACCCAAGAAAAGTTATTTGTGGTACTAATAAATTAGGAGAATAAGCAAAAAGGGAAGCATTTTAATGAGTTTCTAAGGAATGCTAACAAGATTCTTCTCTAGAAACAAAAGCAAAAAACCTTCCACCCCTCCAAAAAGTAGAAAACAAAAGAAAGAACATTCAGCTGCTACATTGGGAACAGAATTTCCAGTGGAAGATGGATGAATTTATGCTCAGTTATCTAAGGTAACTGAGCTACAATGCATATTTAATACCACTTACATCGGAAAGAAGCATAAAAAGCATGTCTGCCCTTTTCAAGTTATTGCAAGAGGAATGGCCCATGAATTTCTTAACAGTTGCAGCGAGTTAGGGAAAGGCAATTTAATCCTGTGACTGGAGCAAATAATTTGTTTCCCTGTCTCATTTCTTGTGTTAATTTACTGTGTATTTTGGATAGATCGTTTGAACTCTGTCTCAGTTCTCTAGACTCTCAGATGAGAACAAGAATTACATTATCTCCTGCAAATGGCTGTCCTGAAGTGATTGTGAAGTGATCTGAGAGACTTGAGTGGGACTTGCTCTGCTAGAGAAGAACTGAAGCCAGAACCTCAAAAGACAATAAAGTCATCCCCAAAATCTTATGATTTTGGGTCAAAGTTGAGACAAACAGAAGGATGTTTTTGTAAGATCTCATATTAACTGTCAGTTAATGACCAACTATCTAGACTAGGCTTTTTGTTCAAAATGGCTCCAAAACCATTGCCTCCCCCAATGATGAAGCTCACAGGTCTTTGGTCATTCTTACCTTTGAACCCCATGCTCAGATTCTCACTGAAACCTAAAGGCTTACCTCTGACATCCTTACTACTTCCTCAGTAATCATTTATTTTATGGCCTAAGACACAGGTGCTGTATCTATATACTGAGAAAAGCTAATTTTCCCAGGGCATGTCCCAGGTGAACCTGAAGCAGCCCATGGAAAAGAAATCTGGATGCACAGACCCACAAGGAAAGCAGGACTCATCTACGCTTTCACCCCCAGCTCATTTGGGATGCAACGTGTATTTCCCTGAACTTCAGCTTGCTAAGCAAAAAGGAAGCCCTGGTGTTATACTGCACTTTGCAAAATTTCCAGCCAACAAGGGCACTATAGGGGGTAGGTGTTTGGAGTATGGGAGAGAGGGGTATGGTGACTCCCAACTTCTTTGTCTGAGCGTGCCTGACCATCTCCTTCTGTACGCAGGGAATAGTGAGATCTGCAAATTAATTACATTCCTTCATGCTGTAGAAGCCGGCAGAAAAGGGTGTTTGGTATTAAAATTGTGACGTTAGCTTCCTTCTAGTTGTGGAACATCTTGGAAGAACACATTAAAAGTGAGTGTGTGTACACATGTGTGCACGTGTGCCAGAGAGACACAGGGAGGGTACAGAAGATCACACCTTCTTCTGAACTGTTGAGCCCACATCCAAATCAATTCAGTCAATATTATTTTACAGCCCTGAAAATGCAAAAATGCTGTATGCAAGCCAAAAGCACAACTCAAACACAGAAGCTTGCTCATCAACAAAAAGTTTCTGTTCTTCTAAAACAGCATGCTACATGGAAAAAAATCAAAATGGTAGAACTAAACTGTCAGCTGTACTCTGATAGCTAATGATCTAAACATCTACTTTTAACACACACATATTTTTCTGAAGTAGTCTCTTTTTCTGTAATTTCAACACCCAGCAAAATGCCCAGCTGTCACGGCCAAATTTTTCTTTCAAATTGAACACCCTTCTTCCCCACAGCAAAAACCCGTACAAATGTTAATAAAAGCTTCATACTGTGTTGGAGCCCTGAGTCCAGGTTTTCCCTTAAATCCAAAGGCTATCAGCAACTAGGAATCAACATCACCTCCAACATCCACTGTTTTTTCAGCATGCAGTTAATTTAAAGGCTTGAGATGAGACAGAAAGAAAGTGATGGCTGTGCCAGGTCTGAAACCAAAACGGGACATTCCAGCAGCTAAGATTTGCCATAAAAGTAGCAAAACAATTTTTTCTGAGTAGTTGTTGTTCATGGTTGCTTTAGATAAATACAACAGAAAAACAAAAAGACACTTTCACGTTATGGTCACACATTAATTTCATGTATAGGCACACTTGAAATTCTCTGGTCTGGGCTACCAGATTACACAGTGGACTGCGTCTGATAGGATCCAAGCTGGGTTTTTACAGGTCATGTTGCCATCAGGGCTGCAGGCATGACTACGGCTTAAAAACCATAACAATATCAACAATAACAGAGGCTTCAGTACAAAAGTCAAATGGGATTTTGTAAAATTCTTCTTTTTCTAACTAATATCACTCCAAGGAGCAGAGCAAGCAGCCTGGAGGTGGGCTTGCAGCCAGCCCACGACGCTACCGTGGCACGGACGTTTTGTGCGTGGGGCAGCTATTTACAGTGGCATCTCCGCGGCAAACCCAGATACTCCCCGATCTGCGCTGGCACAGCCGCGGCCCAGACGGACACCAGCCCCCGCTTGCCAACTTGGCGGGGAGGAGAGGGCCAGGCCACTGCCGCAACAACAAGTGCACTACCGCAGGGCTCGCTTAGAGCCATTTCGCCTCGTTTTCCGATGGGCCGTCGAATGAGCGACCGACACGGGCACCCGCAGCAGGTGGGAC
>NW_010519993.1:20960-21235 GCF_000687285.1 Phaethon lepturus
CGGGGGGGTGTCGCCTCCGCCTCCCTCCGCTTCTCGGCTGCGCGGGAGCTGGGCTTTCTGCGCACGCTTCTCTCCGTCGCAGGACCGCGAGTGGCGAATAAAACAAAGTTTTAGGGTGCTGAAAAGGAGCGGGGGGGGTTGCAACCCTCTGCCCCCCTTTCCCACCGCTAGTGTTACAACCCAAGGAGGGCTGAAAGGCGCCGTTCGTGCCTTCGGGGAGGGGAGAGGCTGGGGCTGCCCGGTGCCCTGGGAGCTGACCCTCGCTGCAAAACGCC
>NW_010519994.1:0-498 GCF_000687285.1 Phaethon lepturus
GGATTGGGAGCAACCTGATATTTTTACAAACTGCTGCATGGGTAGATATAAAGGAGGGGTTCCCGTGGTTCCCTGTCTTGTGTGTAGACTTGTTCCTGGGCTATCTAAATCCTGGCACCAGGCTTGGGTTTTGTTGAAGTATAAATCGTGTGGGGAGAAATGGTACTGTATTTCTAGTAAGCGAAAAACAGAGTGCTTTAAGTGCTTTCCCGAACCTCACAGTTTTACGACAGGAAAGAGTCCGACAAGATTCTGAAATAGTGAAACTGGTGTGTGGAAAGGAAAAACTAATCCCAGAAATTTGGGAAGTGAGGGAAAAAGACTGGGAAAAGACCGTAAGGAAGTGCCAGAAACGATTCGTGTGGAAACTTACTAGAAGCCAGTAAAAGTTGAAAATTATTAATAAACGAGATTACGAAATGGGAAACGTTCAAAAGGGAGTGTTGAAGAAGAGTCCCTTGGGCTGTGTGCTCGCTCATTGGAAAAACATTGTTGGGC
>NW_010519994.1:526-1226 GCF_000687285.1 Phaethon lepturus
AAAAAAATCCTTATTAAATATTGTAATCAGTGGTGGCCGTTGTATAAGTTAGAGAATGATGCTAAGTGGCCACTTAATGGATCTATAGACTATAATACCCTTTTACAATTGATGTTGTTTTTAAGGAGAGAAGGGAAATGGGATGAAGTTTCATATGCAGACATGTTTTTCACCCTCCGAAACCATCCGGAGTGGCAAAGGGACTGTGGAATGGTGCCACCACAGGACCCCATGATACTCGCACTTGAGCGTGAAAATAATAAAGAACTTAGTGATAAATTAAAGCAATGTTGCTCGGCGTGCAGCATTGGACAAAGAATACTCGCACTTGAGCGTGAAAATAATAAAGAACTTAGTGATAAATTAAAGCAATGTTGCTCGGCGTGCAGCATTGGACAAAGATGCATTAAAGTAAACAAAACCCACCAGGCACCGGAACCAGATTTAACTGACCTATTTAAGCCTCCCCCTCGATCTCAGGAACGAGATGTGGACTCGGACGAAACTTCCACCCCCCCAGATAGCCCCGTATCTTCCCGCACTAGGGGGAAGTCTGCTCCAGTGGCCTTACAGGCACCTCTCCGAGAGGCGGTAGGACCCGAAGGTGGGACAATGCTAATCAGAGTGCCTTTTTCTATTGCTGATTTATAAGGATGGGAAGGGGCTGCAAAGGATTACAGAGCTGATCCAGTGAGAGTAA
>NW_010519995.1:0-512 GCF_000687285.1 Phaethon lepturus
AAAAGCCACTCTCCATCATTTGTCAGCTGTCGTGGTTAACAGGGGAGGTTCCAGATGACTGGAGGCTTGCCAATGTGATGCCCATCTAAAAGAAGGGCCGGAAGGAGGATCCCTAGGATCCTGTCAGCCTGATCTTTTTACTGGGGAAGACTATGGAGCAGTTCGTCCTGAGAGTGCTCACAGGACATGTCCAGGGTAGTCCAAGGGATGAGGCCCAGCCAGCACGGGTTCATGAAAGGCAGGTCCTGCTTGACCAACCTGATCTCCTTCTCTGACCAGATGACCTGTCTCGTGCTTGACGGAAAGGCTGTGGATGTTGTCTACCTGGACTCAGAAAGCCTTTGACACCATCTCCCACGGCATTCTGCTGGAGAAGCTGGTGGCTCATGGCTTAGACAGGTTCATTCTCCTCTGGATAAAGAACTGTCTGGACGGTTGCGCCCAGAGAGTTGTGGTGAACAGAGTTAAATCCAGTTGGTGGCTAGTTACAAGGGGGGGCCCCCCGGGGCCAG
>NW_010519996.1:0-57123 GCF_000687285.1 Phaethon lepturus
CGGGCAGGACGCATAGTGCCGAGGACTCCCTGTCCTCTCTCCACCTGGCTGAACGCAGTGACTCAAGGGACAGGAGCGATGGTGGCTGGTCCCTGCCTGGCGCAGCAGGCCATCTCCTCTGTGACTACCCAGGTGCCCTTGCGTAGTAGATGTGAGGCTCTGCAAGTGGAACCGAACAATGACGAGGACGATGGTTCATCTTGCTTGGAGGTGTCGCCAAGGTTGTCTGTTTACGCCTGGCATCAAAACTGCTTCCATAAAGAAAAAAAGGCGGGTCATTGTCATAGGAGACTCTCTCCTGAGGGGAACAGAAGGCCCAATATGCAGACTGGACCCACTTTTTCAGGAAGTCTGCTGCCTCCCTGGGGCCCAGGTTTTAACCCGTGAAGAGAAAGCTTCCTACCCTGGTACAGCCCTCAGATTACTGTCCATTATTGATTTTTCAGGTAGGCAGCGATGAACTTGCAATGAGAAGTCCGAGGGCAAGCAAGAGAGACTTCAGAGCCTCGGGACGACAGGTTAGGGGATCAGGAGCACAAGTAGTGTTCTCCTCTATCTTTCCAGTTGCAGGGAATGATGAGGGAAGAAACAGGAAGAGCCAGCAGATCAATACCTGGTTCGGAGCCTGGTGTCACCGGCAGAATTTTGGTTTTTTTGATCATGGATCAGTCTACACACCACCAGGCCTGCTGGCAACAGATGCGGCAGAATTTTGGTTTTTTTGATCATGGATCATTTTACACACCACCAGGCCTGCTGGCAACAGATGGGGTAGACCTGTCTTCAATGGTGAAAAGGATCTTTGCACAGGAGTTAGCAGGGCTCATTGAAAGAGCTTTAAACTAGATTTGAAGGGGAAACCAAGCTCAGTAGAGATAAGCCTGGGGGCAGCACACTGATATTTGAGAGGCAGTGTGCTAGCGAGGTCCTTTGGTCTGCAATCTTAGTGGAGGTAGGTGATGGAAAGCCACGCGACAGCAAAGACACAAGCGTTATTGGTGTGTTTGTTAGAAACCATGGAAGCACCTGAGAATGGTCATGTAGGAATTAGGGCTTCTCACCCCCAAAAGGTGGCAGGATCAATAGCCCAAATGAAGTACACCAATGCACTCAGCACGGGCAACAAACAGGAGGAGCTGGAAGCCACTGTGCAGCAGGAAAACAATGATATAGTTGCCATCACAGCAACATGGTGAGATGACTTGTACAACTGGAATGTTGCAATGGAGGGTTATAAAGTCTTTAGAAGGGATAGGCGAGGAAGGAGAGGCAGTGGGGTATCCCTGTGTGTTAGGGAGTGTTTTGACTGTCTAGATCTTGACAATGGTGACAACAGGGTTGAGTGTTTATGGGTAGATATTATAGTCATGGATATTTATTATACACAGAAATCATGTAGCCAGCAGGAGTAGGGAAGTGATCGTGCCCCTGTGCTTGGCACTGGTGAGGCTGCACCTCGAATACTGTGTTCAATTTTGGGCCCCTCACTATAAGAAAGACATTGAGTTGCTGGAGTGTGTACAGAGAAGGCAATGAAGCTGCTGAGGCGTCTAGAGCACAAGTCTTCTGAGGAGCAGCTGAGGGAACTGGGGTTGTTTAGCCTGGAGAAAAGAAGGCTGAGGGGAGACCTGGTTGGTGGATGTTGGTCTCTTCTCCCAGGTAACAAGCAATAGGACAAGAGGAAATGGCCTCAAGTTGTGCTAGGGGAGGTTTAGATTGGATGTTAGGGAAAAATTCTTCACTGAAAGGATTGTCAAGCATTGGCACAGGCTGCCCAGGGAGGTGGTGGAGTCACCGTCACTGGAAGTGTTCAAAAAACATGTAGACATGACACTTCATGATATGGTTTAGTGGGCTTGGTGGTGTTGGGTTGATGGTTGGGCTTGATGATCTTGAAGGTCTTTTCCAACCTAAATGATTCTATGACTAGGAAAGGGCAAACGTCACACCAGTCTTTAAAAAGAGCAAAAAGGAGGATCTGGGAAATTTTGGGTGGTCAACCTAACCTCATTCCCTGGGAAGATTATGGAGCAAATACTCCAAAAATTTGTTCCTGTGTGCATGAAAAAGAAGAAAATGGGAACAGCCAGCATTAATCCCTGGACATTTTCTGATCATGACTGGAAATGGCCCTGAGCAACCTGGTCCAATTTGACCTGCTTTGAGCAAGGGGTTGGGCTAGAGGTCTCCCAAGGTCCTTTCTGACCTACATGATTCTGTCACTCTAAACAGTGTTTTATACTGCCAGCTGCATAGTGGGAAATTTGTATGATATGTAAAATAACCTTGCTTTTAGCAAAAAACTGAAAGGTGCCAAGTCTGCAAATGCATGTTTAGCTTTGTGTGCAGCTGTCTTAAGTTCAGCGGGGCTTTTGCATTAAGAGGCATGTGAATTGATGATTGCTGGAACTCCAGTGTGGTGCTGAAATGTTAACAGACAACGGCTCCTACTGTACTTAGCTGCATATGCTAACCTCCTTTTTAGGGTTTTTGTCAAAGGCTCTCTCTATACTCCTGTGTCCTGAAGGAACTGCTTAATATTGTGTGTGGCATCCATCTCATAATGTAGCATCCACGTATCTGAATGATGGAAGTGTTGATGCTGCTTGAAGTGATAAATGTGCTGGCTCAATATGTTTGGCAAGGAAACCACAATTATCTTCAAGAGTAATTAGTTTCTCTTTCCAACCTCCCAGCATGATAAAGTGTCCTTTTAGTTGATCCTGTAGTATCCTTCTACTATAGAATAACAATGTTCATAAGTAGTTATTTTTCTGTTGTATTTTTGATGCCTTCTGGAGTGTGGAAAAAGTAGAAATGTTTGCTAGAAGGCAGTCCTATCTGGAAAACTTTCAGCCACCTTTTTGTTGGTTTCATTCTGCACACAAATGAGTTCTGTTATTTCAGATGATCTAGTTTTTATGGGGGACGGACTCTACAGCAGGATACTTACTAATTATGTTATTCTGACAAAACCAAGAATCAAATTCTGATCTTTTGTGTCCCCAGTGCAGTACATAGCTGCCTCACTCATTTGCTCTAGTGGTACTTCAGGATCCATGTTTATTAATGGTAGTAGAGATTCTAATGCAATATTTCTAGTAGGATGTAGATAATGAGTCTGCCTCCTTCTGTACAGTTGATGCTTTCATGACAGTCCCCAAGAATGCTTTTCTCACATGCTAGACAATACAGGTTTATCCAGTCTTATGATAAGATTAGATAAACTGTGGCACCCAAAATCTAGGAAAGTGAACACCCTGGCCACATCTCATTCGGATGTCTGGATGAAGTCAACACCATCCCTTGATCGGTGCCCTGATTTCCATAGATAGAAAACCTGGGTACACAGTTATGAAGCACTCTAGCAAGTCTGCTTACCTGGAAGATAGCAAAATGAGGACTGGAGGCAGGCAAAACTTTGGAGCTACATGCAAAGAAAGGGGCATGGATTGCTGCAACTAGAGCAAATACTGAGTTTTCAGAGAGAATGCTGTGTTTTCAGTGAAGTTGTTACAGGTTTATTGGGGAATTCACTTGAAACTCTAATAGTTTGTCTTAATGCTATTAAAAAGTTGGTTATACAGTGTATGCCGCTCTTTCTGTGGAAGAAAAGACTATTTTATTGCATATTTTTCTTTAATAGTACATAGATTCAACAGAACTTGAACGTTCTACAGAAGCAGAGAACTCAGTGAAATATCACCAGGCATGGCACAAACTGTGCAAAGCAGAGTAAGTGGCATTGGGTATTCTGTATCCCAAATACAGACCGTGATATTTACTTACGTGTTGAAAAATGCTTCAGTAAATAATTTCTTAGTGCATCCAAACTTCCATTGCTTATGTAAAGGGATAGATATGCATGGTTAGTGACAAGCTTCAGGCATAGCAAATTATAGCATCAACTTATACCCTCAAACTCTGCTTTAATCTGTTTAGACAAGTTGCAGTTGTTTGGTTGTTTAGGGTGGGTTTTTTGGGGGGTTTGTTTTGTTTTGTTTCTTTGATAGATAGACTTTCTTTACAGTGCAGGTCAGTTGTTAAAGATTTTTCTTTGTCAACATACATCATAGTGAAAGGTAACTAGAGAAAAGCTTAGTAAATTCTGGTGACACTCTGCAAACATCTCTGTTAAGAATCATTGTCAGGATTTCAATTTGTATTTGTAAAGTGTTGTTGTTTGTTGTCAAAATGCATTTAACTTCTTCAGTATTACTTAGTAGACATAAAGTTTTATTGTTAAGATCCTAGAGTAGTGAAAACGTAGCTAGCTTATTTAAGCAATATGTATTTAAGCAGTGGGAATTTCTCTGTGAAGCATGAGGTTGGTCAGATGAGAATTGGTGTGGGTAGATGAGACAAATCTCCAAATTTAGAGTTAATTTCTGTGTATTCTGAATGGTCATACAAAACATGCCTTTTGTGCATTGTGCTTGCTTTGCTGTAACCTCAAAAGTCTCTTCAATTTGAATGGATTTCCTTTGCTGGCTTGATTGTACATGTTGGTTGCTTTATATGTGGCTGTCATTACAGTGGCATTCTGGTTCCAGGAGGGTTTGGAATTAGGGGAACAGAAGGCAAACTCCAAGCCATCTCCTGGGCAAGAACAAAGAAAAAACCTTTTCTTGGTAAGATCATTACAGTCAAAAATTACTGTGTTTTGGAGGTGTATAGCAAGCTAATTGATTTGATTAAAAAAACCCAAAACCAAAACTCAAACAAACCAACACACACTAGGAAAGGATCCTGTCCTAGGGAAGTATGTGTGCTGTTGTGAATATTTGCCTTGTAAATAATGCCCAGGGTCATAGTGATGTACTACATCTGCTGTATAAGGAAGGAAGAAAAAGACTATCCCTACACTAAAGGTTTTATTTGCTATATTCACATTTTATGTGGAGAGTCTTTGCTTCTCGTTGTAATTAAATCAGCATCATTATAGATATAAATCAGTGTGCACAAAAGATAGGTGTCTTTGGACACATTTGCTATATTAAATAATTTTTGTTGGTTATATTTGTTATATTTTATTATGGTAAAGCCTAAAGATACCATCTGGCCTATAAGCTAAGTGCCTCTGAAGCTTTGGTTCCTACTGCACATTTTTTGCAATTTTATAAGTGAGTACTTTGACTAGTTGCCAAAGCAAAATTTGAATCTGAATATACCCAGGCTTTCAGTTTCTGTTTGTCTTTACAGTAATTATTGGTAAAATAGATGGGAGGAAAAAAATTTTTAAAGGGGCTTTTAAAAGGCACATAATTGTGTCACATGTATTTACAGTGTGCCAAGTTTGAAGAGTGAGTATTACATTGAGCAGCCTTTTTTGTTTTAGCTTTTTGATCAGTCTGTGTATATATACTGGGTACCAAGATTTCTAAGCAGTCAAGCTTGAGGCGGAACAGCAAGTACTTTGTCAGTCCTGCTCTTTGTCCTGTTAAATACTGGGTGTTTTGTTTTCTCTTCTAGGAGTTTGCCTAGGAATGCAATTAGCAGTTGTGGAATTTGCAAGAAACTGTTTGAATTGGAAAGGTGAGCTCTGTATGCTAGTGTGAATATGATTTGCTTAGAAGAAACGTTCTAGATGTGAAATGTATATCTATTACTAGAACTATTATATAGATCCTATGATCATTAGGTACTCAGCTCTTGCAACGTGATCATTTTCAGCTAAGCACCCTGTGCTACCTTTCTGTACAAGGGAGTAGGAACTTATTATGCAGATTTCTTGAAACCTGCTTCTTGATCTAATGAGTATAGGAGAAAGTGTGCTTACAGTTCACCTCTGTAGTCTCTTTCTAGAGTGTGCAGGTGGTGAGGAGTAGAAAGTGAGAAGTGGTTTTCTCACTGGCTTTCATTAGTTGGAGTAACCAAACCATAGCCATTGCAGTAGTAGTATGAAGAGATTTAGCTTACCAATTAATTTCTACCACTAAGAGCTGAGAGGAAAAAATTTTGTGAAGTAGGAAACAATGGATGTGTATGACTCAGGTCATACGCTTCCTGTGGTTGCTTCAGAAATGGTGCAGTATGTGTTTCAACATAATAAGGTTGTAGCTTAAATACAGACAAGCCCTAAAATGCCGCAGAACTATTAGGATGAGTTTTGTAGTGCATGTAGAACAATGGAAATGTACTGTGTTTGTTTTGAACTTCTGTTTCAGATGCAAATTCTACAGAATTTGACCCAGACACAAAAACCCCTGTTGTAAGTACTGATTTTTTCCCTGCATATGTTTTGTGAACATGTGTCTTTTCTTAAAAAGGGAGTTACCTTTGTGTAAGTCAAGATCTACCTATATTTTTAGATGGTAGGACATGAAGAGGTGACCACTGTGCCTATTCAGTATTGTTTAAAAAGGTATTTTCTTTTAATAGTCCCTTGCCTTCACCTGCTCACTTCTGTGATTTGCCTTAGTGTTATTTTTGTAATTTTTTTAATAGTTTCCTTGGCTGTAGGCTGCTGCTGGGAGTAGATAATAATGATTAGGTTGGCTTTACTAGAGAATAAAATATAAAGGGAAGCTGGAAAGTGGAGCACAAAGCTATTATTGAAATATAAATTTATATAAAAATAGAAGATTATTTGGAAAGCTGTTAAAAAATTCTTGCCTTTCCTTTATATAAATAGTATAAATAAGCACTACACCCCTCCTCCTCCATGCATCTCACAGTCCTCCTTTTGAGGAAAATATCAGTGCTGTAGATATGACAGGGTTCTCTGTGTCATATGCCAATGGTATATTCTTAGAGTGGAGTTCTTCCAGGTATCCTCTAATTCAGGTGAGTATGGTATCACATTGTCATAATTGTAAAACTTAAAAATTATCAGTAAGAGAGGGTTTTTAAGAAGATGAACAGAAATACGTGTGAAAAATAAAGGAGTATCTTGGTGTAAGATGTTCTAATGATAAACTAAGTGGGTTGCTCATAGTGACCTACTGTTTCTGTATCAATTTCCTTCAAAAGAGTTTTGTTGGGATTTGTAAATAAATATATATATTTTTCCCACATCTGCTTAGTCTGAAACATGCAAATAGGAGATTTTTAAAGCATTTGACCTGTTTGTCAAGGTTGTTTATATGCATTGGAGAGAGATCTAGCCTGAACTTTTAAAGGTAGATTAGACACCTTCAGAGCTGCAGTGTGAGACTTACTGCTAAAACTTGGTGGCATTTGGAAATGTCCTCAGGGTGAACAAAGGTAAACTTCGCATTTGGCATCAAATTTGTGGACTTGCCCTCGTAAGAGGTCTCTTCTTGAATGTATGCGAAGGCATAGTCTTTCTCTGGAGGGGTCAATTTCATAGTAGCAATATGTTGTAATGTGTGGAAGATGTTGAAAACTTACTGTAAATTTTTTTGGAAGCAAGAGGGATAGTACAGAAGACTGATTCTGGGGCTCTTTAGTGCCATTTTTATTTAACTTCTCATGACTGCATTTCAGCTAGCCACCTCAGGGACCTTTTCAGGATGCAGTCAGATCATCAGGAGGGATTGAGTCACCCTGTGGACCTGCTGGTTTCTCTCTATTATTCTAAGGGTTGTTCACAGTAGCTGGCTGTGGTGCAGAGCTCCACACTTAGCTGAAGTCAGGAACATGGATCCTTGTCTGCTGCAGCCCTACTGGCAGTTTCTTCTATTACAGAAATTGTAGTGTGTATTACTACAATATATCTAGGGCAAAATTTTATTCCACAAGTAATAACTGAGTGATTTGCACTTTGCATTCAAGGGCAAGTAAGGTATATATGTTAAAGAGAAAATTATATGGCCATAAAATGAAGAAAATATTGGAGTGAATGTATGTGTCATAGAAGAGTAATACAGTGTGTACAATTGAAGCAGTATGCTTGCAGTACGTATAATTGATATTCTTTTGTTCTGAGCTACATTAAGGTTCTGAAATTGGTTCTTACCACTCATATTTCAGCATCTTAATCTGATCTCTGACATCTCAGTTCTGGATGAGAAACAGATGTAAATCATTCCAAGGGGAAAATTTGCACTATCAATAATTATAACTGCTAAATAATCTGTCTTAGCAGAGTCCATCTTGTGCTAAAAACTGTTTAGATATTCTATATAATAACAAATCAATAAAAACGATTGGAAGAGAAGCAGATTAGTGAAGCTTGTGAACTGCTGAACTGATGTATATGTTACATTATCCAAGAAAGTTAATTGGAAACACCGTATCAGCACTGATAATATCTTGCGATGCCACTGTGTGGTTCAACTGAGTGCTAACTTAGGACCAAAGCAGTATTTTTTTTTTTGGTTCCTGCTCCTTTGGAAACTGAAGAGGGAGAAGAAAGGCACTGGTGAGGCAGTAGTTCTATTTCCTTTTCTTTTTAAGAAAAAGGAAGAAATACAAAAGCTCAAATATGCAGTTTGGCAGGGGAACTCAGGTGCAGCCATAAAATATAAAGCTACTTACATCCCTTCATAATTTGCTAAGCATTCAGATACTCAGAACTGTTCTCACCAAAGCTGATAATTTCTGCTAAAGTACATATAAAATACCTTGTTCTACTTTGCTTCCCTTTTGTCTGCATCTATGGAAATTTGAACCTTTTTTATTAGAAATAAAAACTAAGATTGTCAGGTAATCATGTAACTCAGAATTAGGCTTCCAAAGGAAAAACAGGTGTCTGAAATAAAGAGAAATGATATTACCGGTAACTGTCTCTCAATTAAAGTAACAGAAGTTATTGTACTGTAGAAGAGTATTGTCTGCATCAGTAAAAAGTTTTGAGCATTGTAAAAGGTTTTTATGTGATGAGGCAATTGTGACTTGTCCTGTTTTGAACAATAACGAATGCACAACTGAACATGCAAATGTAGAGAGTTGCCTGCAATGCTGAATATCTGTTTCATTTTAGCTGTTCATCTATTTCTACTGGCTATCATTACAACAATGTTGCTCAGCATGGGTTCTGCAAAAGCACCCATGAGTAACTTTATATCGGAGGTAAACCTTGTATAACCCTGGATTGCTTGTTTTGGTGTATATTGATATCAATTATATCAGTATGTAAATGACTGCAAGTATTGTAGAGTTAAGATTTCAAATACCTTGGAAAAAATAGTAGTGTCTGCAAGCAAAAAATGGCAGTTAAAATAATGTAAAACAGCCAAAACTGTGTTTTTAAAATGCTGTAGGAGAAAAAAATTTCCTAAAGCTGAGTTTCTATGTGATTAAAACTAAAGCAAATGAGACCTAGAATTTGAAAATTTTAATAAGCTGTGATTTATAACTTGCGTTTGAGAGATTTGAAGTTGCTGTTAGGTATTTTAATTTAGGCCTAAATTAAAAATGTATACTCTGAAGGAAAAAAAAGGCCTCTCATATAGCAGTTATCTATATTCATCGTACCATTTATGCTGCCAAAATACCACCTTAAGGTTTTGGCTTCAATTCCTGTTTAACACGTTTGATTTCAGTAGGGAGAATGAAGGAGGTACCCGAGCACTGATCACAGTCCCTCAAGTTCTTGATCTCATCTTGTGTTGATTATTTGCAGGTCATGTTCCCACTATATGTTCTTAAGCTTTCTGCTTTACTTTCTAGCCTTATGGATAATAATGATAGGTAAATTGTTACTGTTCTTTCCAGGAAGACAGCTGTTCAGAAAAGTAATGCATTTGCTTGAGAGTAGTGCTTAGTATGAGTTTTCCGTTGCAAATGATAATTTTAAAATTAACTCCTTTAAAGGGAAACTGTATAGCCTGTGAACTGCTAATGAAATGGTTTCACTGGATGGCAAAGTAGTTATTTGTTTTGTTCCATTTCATTTCCCTCATCTTCCTCTACTATTAAACTTAGATTTATTTTTTTGGATGAGCCTTTTAACTATGTTCTTTGTCAATTTTATTGCAACTGCATCTAATGCTGTTCTAGGAACACAAAAATAACCTTTACATAAATAATTCTAACTCACTTTTTGGGTTTTGTTTATTTGGTTTTTTTAGATTTTAAAAAGGTAATTTTAATTGTGACTGTTGTTCTTCATGACCTATTGCATCTTGTGTAGGATCATGAAACTATCCTGTGTAGGATATTGCACTGGGTAAAATAAGTGCATTTTCTACAACTCAAGAAATTGTGCAGAAACAGATTGTGCCAGTAGGTGACACTCTTACAACACATTTGTTTCTTGATACCACTTTTCTATTCAGGGTGTAAGTAACCTGACTGAATTAAAAAATTTCTAAGGTTGTCAAAGAGATGAAAAAGAACGTATGTCCCACTCATGCAAAAACACCTCTTCGAATTCTGTGGTTTTACTTATGTATGTAAAGTAGCTAATGTAGCTTAGTAAGTGAATGTGTGTGGGGTATATTTAGTTTTGAAATCAAAGCATATTGTTAATTTAGAATAATTTTTTTAATAAATCAGAAAAAAGTAATAAATATTATGATTTTCTTTTCTTCCAAGAAACATAACACATTTTAACAACTGAAGGGTTTGTGTAAAAGAATGGCCCAGGCACTTGTTAGAACATCCATATCATGTTTAAATATCATAATTTTTGAGGCTTCTATTCATGCATCACTGGTGTGGAGTACTTTATTCCCGATTTCATGGAGGGGAAATTCAGGGGTAGGAACGACTGTAGTATGGGATCTGGAATGAACTTGATAGGCTTTGCAATTAAGTTGAGTCTCTAAGTGCTTAAGTAACTCTAAGATCTAACTGATTTATCAGCATAATGGATGATGTTGATATTAAAATTCAGTCCAAAATTCCAAGTTCTCTAGTTTAGATTAGTGCCTAATCCACTGAATTACTTGTCTTCAACATTTCCTTTCTTCTCATTTATCTTCTTTTTCACAAATTTGCTCTTAAAGCAAATAATAATGCCCATGAATTACATGTGTGAAAATACATATGTCACAAGGACTCATACAATGGAAAGGTTAAAACTGCACCAAATAAATGTAATGAATGTTTTAATTGCAACAGCAGTTGCTCAGTTCCTATATATACTTAGGTACTCCCATCTACAAGTGTAATACTCCCCCCCCCGCTTACGTAAATATAATTTAAAATGAACATGTAATGTTATAGTCATCATACTTAGCATTGTTACATTGTTATTGAAAATAAGTACTTTATGTTTTAAAGATGCTACTGTATGGAAGTGTCATCTTATCTGAATGATGACACTGAACTGGGAGGAGTATTGGATAGTATACAGTAGGGGACACTCAGATGGAATGATACATCTTTCCTTTTGTGTGTTTTAGAAACCAATTGATTTGAATCATTGTAGAGGTCCAAATAATAGCTTAGGTAAAGCAGGGCTTGTTAAATGGCACTGTCTCAAATGTGGCGTGAAATCGAAACAGGTAGTTCTGAAGTAATTGTGAGGCAGTTTAGCTGGAAAGTGTGGCTAGCAGATGTGCAGGAAACACAATACAAGACATACTTTATTATATGTCAAATCTTTATTCCGTACATTTTAAAATTGTAACAAATCTGTGGATTTAGGTGTACGTATAATGTACACGAACGCCAGGCTCTTCTCCTTCAAAGCAGTGATTTTCATTCTTGCAGATGCCTTACTGTCCTGTACCAGTTATCTTTTTTACAAGCATCACAAACTCATCAAAGCTGACACTTCCATCGTTATTTTTGTCCAACGATTTAATTATGTTATCAAGTGAGAATGAATCCTGTTTTTATAGGAAAAGAATTAAAAAAAAAAAAAAAAAGAAATAAATAGATTGCTATGACTATTTTCCAATGAGGAATATTGCCAAGAAGTGACACAGTCAATAACAGTCAGTGTTACTTGAAGGTGTTACTGGTAGTGTTGTCTTTACCAGTTTTACTGGTTAAACTAGAAATACAGTGCCTGCTATTGCCTGCTAAAAATGTTAACGAAGATATGATAACATTTTGAGAAGTATCAAGTATTACTCAGACAGGTTAATTCAGTCTTGTGGGTAGATTTGGTATTTAGGAAACAGAGCAGGTGGAATAGCTGCAGCCTGTATATAGTCACTAGTAAAAATGCATACCACCCACTGCCTTATTAGATATTAATTTGGGCCCTGCATATGCTATTTGAAAATGTGTTGCTACTACCATTAAGCTTTGGACCAGGACCTGAGATTCTCTTCCCCTCCCTTTTGCCCCTCTTTACTACAAATACTGTATTCACTGTTGAAAAATTCTTGCTAATGTGTTAAATCTAGTTTAGATTATAAGCTCCTTTTATTTGTCATGTCTGGTAAAAGTGCATGTAACATTCTGATGCAGTGACTATTATGATAATATCCCTGATCAGGATAATAATATAAATAGTTAAATAATATAAAAAAGTTTTGATTCATAATTTAAATTTTAAAAATGTTTTCTTTCTTCATACTTTATGTCTATGCATGCTGTATAATGTCCTATCTTGCTTTTATGTTGATTTATTATGGTGCCGTATAATGGTACAGAGTAGATGCTTGAATGTCTGCTATCTAGATAGAAAACATCAGTATTGCTTTTCCTGACTGCTTCCATTTCCACATATCTAGGAAAATGGGTATGGTGCTAAATATAAATATTTAGCTAATATAAAAAGCATTATATTTCTGAATTTGCCGTCACATTTTTGGCAATTAATTTCCGACCTGTTTTTTAAGGGAAAACAACCTTTGTGTTTTATTACTTGTGTTTTTTGGGTTTGTTTTTTTTCTTTAATTAGCCACTTCATGTTAATGGAATGACTAAATTGGATTCCTGTAGTTCTCAAAATACTGGATTTTTCTATTGAGGTGCAACTTCTTTCAGACCTCTAGCAAAAATTGCTTTTGTCAGCTATCTAAAACACAGTATTTAAGGATTTGTTTAGCAAAAGAATCTAGACTGAGTCCTAAGCAGTTCAGGAAAGGTCTGGCAGAGAATATATATGAAATCAGAACCTAGATTTTTTCCAGCTACAGGAAATGGGTATTTCTCTCTCTAGCTTGGTGACATCTCATTTCTTTACTTGTCATATTTCTGGAATGGCAAAACTTCTATTATTTGTGATGGTGGGAACTTAATCTAGATAGAAATTGGCTCATGTCTCTTACTTTTAAATTTGTCCTACTGATTTACTTAGTCTATAGATTTTTCTATATATTTTCTAGATTCAAGCTTCATTATTTAGACTGAAACAAAAAGTATTTTATAAGACTCAGATGCAATATTCTAGGTGAAATTTGGCTTGCATAAAAAAACCCCAAACAAAACAGCTTCTTAGATTTTTGCATTTTATTTCACAGGGCTTTTATAAACTTCCTACTCAGATGCCTGTTTGGGGCTACTGTTCATTAATGTGAATGAAGTTTTATAAGCCAACCCTTACTTAAGGATTATTTATGGAGTCAATGAAACCATTTGGGCACAATAATCTGCCTTGCAACATCACTGCCTGTATTTCCTTTTTCCTATCCATTTCATAGGAAGCACAGTGAATATAATGAGTGAAACTTACCTTCAGGTACTGTGCAAATTGATTCTGAAGTAGATTTTTCAGCCCACCAATGGACAGGGCACTGGTGCTACCCTCCATTAAAGCATACTGGGTAAAATACTTCAGAAGGTTATCATTGAGTAAATGTTCCATGTTTCTCAGATGTTGTCTTGAAGAATAACTGTAAACAAAGCAGACAACAGCAATCCTGTGCATCAGAATTTCGAAATACATCTGACATACTGCTCATTGGTTTACTAACCATGTGAAATGATTAATACTTAACCTAGATGAAAAGAAGTGAAAAGAGCTGTGTTTGATTCTTCCCCCCAGCCTCGTAAAACTCTCCCAAGAAAAAAAATAATCTAAATTAGGTTCAAAGATTTGAAACGCCCAATATATTTAGGTTATGCTTACCTCACTCAAAATCCAGAGCTTTCAAATGTATCCAGCAGAAGTGAGAGTCTCAGATTGGGGCAACCTTTATAGTTGCTTGCATGCTCCACCCTAATTATGAAACTAGCATTTGTCATTGAGTCAGTGCACTAGTTTTATTGTGTTTTCAATAGTCAAAGGAATAGGATGCTTTAGCAGTAGAAATGAGTAA
Organism: Phaethon lepturus; assembly: GCF_000687285.1. Classification (NCBI taxonomy): domain Eukaryota; kingdom Metazoa; phylum Chordata; class Aves; order Phaethontiformes; family Phaethontidae; genus Phaethon; species Phaethon lepturus. The sequence goes on from NW_010519996.1 coordinate 14,070, forward strand.
TATTTTTTTTTATCTCTGAAATGAGCCGGCATCAGAATCCACTACTGCACTTGATGTAGGTTTTCTTGGCCTTTATAGGCCATCCTGGAGATGTTTTCTGTCTTAAATTTGTGTATTTTACACTTCAAGATATGCCACACATAACAGCCTGGAAAAGGCTTCTATGGGAGCATGTATTGCTTTTGTTATTATACTGGACTTTGGGAAAATGGTAAATATAAATTCGTTTTCAAAAGATCCAGATAAATAAGATATGAAGAAGCTACTTGCTCTTTGTGTGAGTTGATAATCATCAATGCCAAAGCCAGTTCTCCAAATTTTGTGCTATTTCTTAGCACAGGAGAGTGATGAATTTCCTCTGGGATAAAATTTTGGTTGCTACCATTAAGGGTCAGAACACTCCATGATGTGAAAGGAAAAAGACTGAAGTATTCTAAATGGGAAAGGTGAATCTAAGGTTCCGAAAAACGGTTTCTTCTTGGGAACACCTTCATAACTGAGTATCGTGTTCTGCAGGTTCTGAAATCATGTTCCGTTGATGGTCTGTGGGGCATTTTTGAGTGATACTCAGCCCGTGGTTGATGCTTCATGACCCAACACTGCTGGTTTTGCAACTGCTGAGTTGCTGGCTCTGGCTGTGGTTTCTACATGTGGTTTCTAATCTGCCTGATGTCTGCTGTTGTCATTTTTTTGGTGCCTAGCTGCAGGCTGACGTACTAGATCTTTCACCCTGTGTAGCGCTTATTGAGAATCAATTACCACTGTATCACTTACAACTCTGAGCCAAGAGCTTTGTGGGTCTGTAGGAGATGGATGGGTTGGAAGGGCTGTGTTTGGAACTGCAGGTGTATGGGTCTAGGGTTCCATGACAGATAGCTAGGAGGCTTCCGGAGAAGACTGGGCAAGCTTTGCTAGATAATCATGTAGACGAATATCCTGCATTAGCAGCCTGCGTGCATGTGCTTATACTCGCTTCTCAAAGTGTCAGAGAAAAGAGTATTATAAGAGTCTTCCAGAGATTGTATAATTCATTCTTCCCTTTGCCTTAGAGTGGGATCAGCAGTATTTATATTGGATGTCTTAAATATTAAAATATTCTTAAGTGCCTTAAGTAATGGGGATTCCACAGCCTCCTTCTCTGGTCCATTCCTTGTGGTTCCTTATCTTACTATCAGACAGTATTACTGTACGTCCACATGCCTTTCTGCACTTAAGCCCTTTGCTTCTCCTGTGTCCACAGATAGGGAGAACAGGTCTACCATCTTTCTTCTTAAAACGGCCTTTAACATATCAGAAAAATCCTCTGTCCTCCTTTTTTAGTTCAAAAATCCTTGCTAATTTAGTCTTCCTTTGGGAGTCTTGCTTCTTGGATCTACTCATCTTTTCTTGACTTTTTCCAAGTGGTTCCCATCCTGCTTGAGATGCCATGTCCAAAGCTGTACAGCTTGTTCACCACTCTGGGTGCTCATGGTGTTGCAGATTTAAATGGTGCCTGAAGCACTTGGTTGATGAGGAGAACCTGTATGTCATTCTACAGGGAGGTGGCAAGCTACAGGTCTTTAATAGTGGAAAACTTTGTCAAGTTTCTTGACACTTTATTTCAAGCTTGTTGTGGGGAGGACAAATACACTGATTTCAAATTCAATGCAAAAGCTTGGCATTAAATTGAGGGTCAGAGAACTGGGGTCAGGCATCCTCCAATCTTTGTCCAATCCAACTGAAGGATGAAGCTGGAAACGTACTTTCTGCTGTGTTTGCTTTCTGGCTCAACAGAAAGTCAGGAACTGCTGCTGTCATCACTAGCAGAACCTCTACTGCTGCTAGAGTAGATGGTGGTAACAGTGCAAGCAAGTCTGGGAGTCTTGGGCTGGAATGCATTGTATGAGTTGGGGCAAGTCCTGTACACCAAACTGGGGCATGAACTCTATGGCATTTGTGACAATAAGATAATCATAAAGTCCCTTTCTCTTCCCCTTCTTTCCACAAACAAAATGAAAAACTAACATCTATCCCTTTCTCCTTTCATCCTGTTTTTCCACCTTTGGTAAATGGTGAAATTTTAGTAGCAGTGCAGGACTAGGTGTTCTGCTAAGGCTTCTGCTTTCCATCTGCTAATTTCTCCTTTCTCCCTTTCTCCTTTCATCCTGTTTTTCCACCTTTGGTAAATGGTGAAATTTTAGTAGCAGTGCAGGACTAGGTGTTCTGCTAAGGCTTCTGCTTTCCATCTGCTAATTCTCCTTGCCTACAGTTCCTGCCTGTAGGATTAAGCCTCACCACATGTACTACTTTATCCCTGTTGGAAGCGGTGTCAGGAAGCTGGTGTGCCTGATGTGTATTGTTGATATTACAGTATTTGCAAAACTCTTTTTTAAGTATTCAAATGACTTGTCTTTACTTGTACCAAAGGCACCTCCCTGTCTTGAAGATGTAGTAGGAAGAAGCTTAGTAGTATGGAAAAAGAATTGCATTTCGAGGGATCACAACTCAAGGAATTCAGCACATTAGCCTTGTCAATTTGTTAAGGGTTCATTAAAGAACACCTAATTGCAAAATAGCATAACCAGTTTTACTGAAACATCTTCCCATGAAAGTGAGAGACCAATGTCTGGAAATTTAGGTGACCCGCTCAAGAGTTGCATGCCAAATCTGGGGAAGAATCCAGTCTCCTCAGATCAGCTTTATTCACAAGGCACTGTAATCTATAAGAGAGTATCTGAATGGGAGAGTGGCAGAGTTGGAATTTGTAGTTTGATCTCCCAATTTGTCCTCTCATTTAGACCGCAGTGCCCTCCTCCAATAATTTGTGTGGTATCTCTGAACTCTGTATTGTAATCAGCAACAGAACTCAGTTTGGCAGGCGCCAGTACTGTCTTTATCAGAAAGACTCCTTTGTAGGACATAAGTGCTATTCTGAAATAGATACAGTTTATCCAGCACAACCCAGCAGCGGCAGAATGATATCCAGGGGTAAAAAATTCTGGTCTCTGACCAAGAATTTGAACAAAGGTAGGGGAAGATAATATATTCCTGTTGCCACGATTAGATGATGTGTGACTAGCAGACAGCAGCATTTATCTATAGCGAAGAACAGCACTTGGTACCAAGCTTTGATGTCTGTGCAAGCTGACTCCCAGTGTAGAAGCAGCAGTCCAGATTTGGTTACACTGTTTTGCTGCTCTTTCTATATATGAATATATATAATTCCTGGAGTTTATGACATAATTCAATTAGGTTTGCCCTGGGCTAGATAAATCATGTTAGTAAGCACCTTATCCTTTTGGAATTGATGTTTTTATTGTAGCTTAGATACAAAGCCATTAGCACAAAAAGAGTTAAGTTGATCGTGTGTTTTAAGTCTGTTTAGGGATGCACATCACACACATGTCCCTGTGATCATTGTGTGTCATTTTCTTTCAATGATGGTGTCTGCAGATTCAATATTCAGTCAAAATTGGCTATTAGTGAGTATTGCCCTAGTAAACAGGTTTGCTGGCAAATTTGGAGCAAGCAATTCTAATCACATTGGAGGGTGAGAGAATACAAGCTGCAGGGATGACTGAAGTTTGGGCACCACTGCTAGTGATAGGAGTGGTGAAGCTTATGGCATCATGATCACATGCTCTTCATGTACGTTTAATGATGGATTAATGGGATGGTGACTCAGGTACTATCTCTTTTTGCCCTTGTCACATCATTCCTGCCACCATTGGTGGCTGAATGGTATGTGAGTCTGTGCTTCTTCTTTACCTTAATGTGCTGGACTATAAATTGGATTGGTCTACAAGTGGATTTCTATGCCATTCACTGACACTGTTAGGACAGGGCACCTTCCACAGGGGTGGGGCTGTCACCTGAGGGCAGCAACTATCTCGGTCATCCTGTTTAATCCTCTGCTGATGGGTTAACGCCCTAACTCTCCAGTATTTTTCCACCTTCTTCAGTGTATTTTATTGTAGCAGCACCACTATTACTTGTATGTGAGCCCAACTACTTTAAAGCTCGTTGAGAAATCTCTGTGAGGCCTATGTTACAGCCTGACTGCAGTATAGAAGTGTCTACTGTCAAGGTGAAGTTGGCTGTAACTGAGAACACATATCTGTGGATGTTGTGCATTTGGAAAGAAAGAGCAGGAGATGGTTTTATGCTTAGTATTCACTTATTTCTACTTGTATGCTGCTTCTGCATCATCTCTAGCTTCCAGACATCAGTCACTAGATCAAAGCCCTTTGTTAACTTTGGTTACTTTCTGGAGTGGAAGTGGAGAAAGATAATGGAACAATTTAAGTAAAACAGGCTGGGTTAGGGACTCTGTGGAATATATGATTTCTTATCTGATGTGCAAAGAATTCTTGCACACATGTCAAATAAGTTTGATTTCTTATTGAGTAAAGCAGCAGAGCAGTATTTGTATAGAACTAATGCAAGTATAAAGAATGTACACGTATCTATGCCTGTTGTAAAATATCAATCCCCATGCTGCAACTGACATTAAGAATGGGTTACGTACAATAATACATCAGTAGGAATAAATCTTTTGAAATAGCTGTATTGTAGATAATCAGCAAATAATAAAAGGAAAGCCGTGGAGATGCAGACGTCTGCTGCTACTACAATGTATGTTCATTTTGGCTATAAAGGATTTGGTGAGTTCTGCAGAGAATCAGTCCTGCAACTGCAGTCATCTGCAGCCATTCTTGCACTGTCTGCAAAAAGGAAAAAGCTTTAAAGTTGGGATACTGATAGTCAGTCTGCTACATGGGACCTTTTTCAAGGTGTATGTTGGCAGGTGTGGGAGCTAACTCTCTCATGCAAATAGGGGAATTGTGATAGAACTTTTCAATGTTGCCAGTGCCATGGCTTCTTACTGTCAGACTGGGAGGAGGCAAAGGACAGACAGAGAGAGAAGGAACATCCAGTAAACAAATTTTCTGAAAAAGATCAAATAATTATGGGTGAGAAGTTCAGCAAACTGCACTACAGCCATTGTAGAGAACCTGGCATTGCTTTGAGGTATGGAACTGTTAGATGGAAGTTGAGGATGAGTTGTGTTCCTTTATGTGTCACAGTTGATGCATTCCTTATGGTAAAATTGCCATTGTTTGTAAAACCTCCAGTGATGACGTGTAAAAGGGTTGGCTCATCTCACAAATTAAACTTCAACTATATGGGTTATCCTGACAAGAGTTTCTTCCAGGCCCTCCCTTGTTATACTATGACATATACCTAATGAGACATTGAAGGTGTCTCCCTAAACAGGACTGGGTGCGGCTGCTACAGGGGTGAATGATTTAATATGATGCGTTGTTTGTAGTCAGCTTTAAATTGGTGGTGTGTTATTCACTGTAGCTATATGTGTCCACTTTTGCTGTCATATGTACACATCTGGCAGGCAAACTATTATATCACTGAAACTCCCTGTGATGTAGCTATTCTATGTTACACAAGACAGTTTTGAGGCAGAATGTATTTCAAGAAGAGGTTTTATCCTTCCACTTTCTGAAACTTGGCTCATGCAGCAGTGCAATAAGGTCATTATGGCCACAGCTGAAATTTAATGTTAGTGTAATTGCTGAAACCTTAAAACTTTTTGTTCCTTCCTAAACTCGGATTTGTTTTTTAAAGTTCTTTTCTTAAGAGTGCTCAAAAATGTATAAATCTCCGTTCCAGTAAGGCACATATGGATTTACAGAGGAGTAATGTTTTGCTAAGTATCAGGTAGGGCAAAGTAAGCGTAAGTAAGGTAATGCTGTACAAGGGGCACTAGCAAGTTTGTTATTTCCCTGATGAGATGAAGCCTTCTCTCAGCTGTCCTCTGACCTTGTAGATGCTTGGACTCTAGATGTCTCAGCTGTGTCTAAGAACCCTTCTTCATCCTGAAAATGGAATCAATGAGGAGAGATAGAATCGAGTTCTGTAGTTTGTTTTCAAAGCATTGTTGTTGCTCTTATTGCAAACCTGATGGACTGCTCAAAAGAGGCCTAGAGGTCCACCTAATAAACCACATAATGTAGGAATTACTTGGCACTGAGGTGCTTAAATCTCAAAGTATGAAAATACTAGTAAGAAACTCCTTTGCCCAGCTTTCTTCTTGCCTAGAAATACTGTTTTCATGCAAGTCCAGGACTCCTGTCTGTCAATGTAATAATCCTGCTCAATCCTACTAGTGAGTCAGAAATGACACATCTGGTTGTCTTGATCCTGGAAGGGCCTAATCCATTATGTATTCTTACAGTTTATTTAATATGATTTGAAAGAAAGGTGCCTGATATAATGTGAGTTAGTGACGCTTGCTTTCAAAGCAAGCCTACAGCTTGAGATGATATGGTGATGTGACAGGATACTCTTGATTTTCTTTGTGTGGAAGGTGGTGAATCCTGGGTTCTGGCTTCTCTGTCTAAAACAATTTTGCCTTTTACATTAAACAGCAGGAGCTGGGAGAGTGAGTATTCTGAATTTTTGACCACATGGGCTAGTGCGCAGTCTTGAGTAGATGTCTTTGTACACTGGGTAGGGACAGTTGGCCCTCAGCACAGTTACAATGCTAAAGCACCTAGAAATCGGGCACTAAGGTCTTTTATCAGAATTGTTCTGCAATGACCGTCTAGGTGACTGCAACTGCTGCAGCTGTGCTGGCCTCGCTGCTGAAGCAGAAGGGAATTATTGAGACAGTGCCACAATACTGAGTAAAGGTGCTTGTGCTAGGAAATGACCACCTGCCTTCCTACAGGAACAGGTAAGTTTGGGGAAAACAGCAGCAACCATGAGAGGTCCTCTTAAGGAGAAAGAAATGGAGGTCATTTTGCAAAGCTTCTTTGGTAGCAACCTCTGAATCTCTCTGTTCAATTTCTTTACCTTCAGCACTCTGTAAGAACAGCTGGATCATCCTCACCAGCCTGGTCAGACTCAGCAACACAAAATGCGGAGGCAGAGAAATAAACAGCATAGTAGTAGGAACCTTGGAGATCTCTCTATGATTCAGAGGAAGAGGTGTTTATATGCACTGGTTAATCTCCAATAGTTGCTAATGCTCAGTCAGAAGGCTGCAAGTGTGCTATGCCATGTAAAATCAGATTATTAGTGGTATTCTGGGATATGTTTCATTATCAATGAAATCATGTTGTTGTTTCAACAACAAAATGATGTTACAAAGTAACGGCTTTACCTTTGGCATACAAAGCCCTCATCTGTTAGCACTTTGATGTGTTGATTTGTAGATATAATAGAAATTTGCAAAATTCTTTCCAAAGGAAGACTGTCAAAATGTTCTTTAAGTAAATTTCCATGAATAACTTTGTTTCAGTTTGCTCTGATATGAGAACTTGGGACAACGGAACATCATGATTTAACCCCAGCCAGCAACTAAACACCACACAGCCACTAGCTCACCCCCACCCCTTGGCAGGATGGGGGAGAGAATCAGTAGAGTAAAAGTGGGAAAACTTGCAGGTTGAAATAGAGATAGCTTTAACATGTTTCTTAGGATTCAGAACCAAGAGTGGAGACGATTTTGTAAGAAAGTTTTAAGTGTCTTTATCTTGTAAGGGTGTGCCATGTGGAGCTCAGCCTTAAGGCTAGCATCAATGTGGAACAGACTTGGAACCCCAAGATACCTGTGCATGCTATATGGCCTTTGTACATCAAAACTGCCAAAGCATCAAAAAAGGAGAAATATTGGTTTTCCCTTAAGACATTACTAAAGTTGTTGTTTTCCCATCACCTCTGCACACTCACCTTCTATTGTCTATCACATCCTAGGATTAAAAAGCCCTAATACCTAGCTATGAAGAATCTGGAGTTATACATTTAAAAGTAATGAAAATATATGTATAAAACCACTTGGTGATTATTGCATTGCAGCCAAAAGATAATATAGATTTAATTAGCTGTGGCTTTCATTGGCATTATCATTTGGCTTGGCTAATTACAGAGAGCTTGTGTGGGGATCAGAGACGTAACTTGCCATGGAACTGTTAACATTGGTCTTCACTGATGAGAAGGAAGCCCAACAATTGCCCAAGAGCCTGGCAAAAATACCAAAGCCTCAGTATTGCTCAATGTGAAAACTGAAAAATAAGTTTTGACAAATCACAGGAGACATTCTGTGTCTGCAAACACCACAGATTGACAACCATTGCTTTTTGGCACAGATTGACTGTGCAAAACTTTCTGTCTTGTGGCAGAAAAATATTCTAAACTTTCTCAAAATAATCTATTTTAAGTAGAGATAATTAGAGTTCTTGCAAGGTTTGCTTTGTCTTGCTGTTTCTCTCACTGTGAATGTGGAATTATAAGTGATGGTATAGAGAAACAATATGAATTCTGTAACGCCAAATAAATTACCTTTTTTGAAATTCATTCTCGTTAGCAACGTTATGTGGTGAATATATTTATATTAGCACCTTTTCACCCAACTTAACTGCTTTTTACCTGTGTTTTCTGAGCTGGAATTTAAGCGACAAGACACATTTAATCATCTTTGTCTTCTTGGAGGCATTAGAGAGCCAGCACTTAAGCAAACAACTGAAAAAGTTTCTAAAAATTCTTTTGTCAGTGAATTTATTTAATTTCTTCCTCATTCCACCACCTCTTTGCAAACTCAGCAAAACCTGAAGTTCGAGTGACAGATAGCCCTGGGAGGACCTTTATTTGAGATAATGAATTAAAAGGAAAAAACTCTGCTTTCCTCTTAGAACCCAGATTGAACTGATGAAATATATTTATGAACTAAGCACACCTGTGGTTATATCTCAGGTAGGCAATGCATTTGGTGTTCTCCAGTGCATTTTATAGTACCACCTTTACTTAAGAAAAGCATACTGGGTCAGATCACAGCTCAGTCTAGACCAAAGGCCCATTTAGCCCATCACCTGTCTCCATTGTTATCTATGAATAATTATTTGTGGAAAAATACAGTAGAGCAGGTGTACAGTCATGCTTCCTCAGTATATTTTCTTATTTCTTACAACTTATAGCTCAGATGTTTTCAAGCCAGAGAAGACTGGTAGACCTAAACTGCACAGTATGAACTGTGGCCAGCACAGACATAAGAAGTGTTATAATGATCTCCTCTGTTGTGGTCTTTCTTCCTTTTGTAATTGCTAATAATGTTGAATAGCTTTTGACTCTGACTGAGTGTTGAACTGACATCCTCATGGCATTATCTATTGGAATCTCAAGGTCCTGTTCCCAAGGGGCTGTGATCAGCTCAAAGCCTGTAACTGTGGTGCAAAATTAAGCTTGTTTTATCCCCCATGCATGGCTTTATATTTGATTCTGCTGAATTTCACCTGACATTTTAATGTTTGATCACTAAGTTTCAGAAGGTCCGTTTGTGATTCTTTGTAGTAAGCCCTCATCTTTATTACCCTCAGTAAATTAGGTGTCATCAACAGGCTGTCACCTACTGTTCATTCTTTTTTCTTTTTATCTAGTAAGTTGAATGTACTATTCCTAGAGCCTTGCTCAACTCTACTAGAGATTTTCCTCCACTGTGAAAAACTGCATTTTCTTCTACATTTGTACTTTTATCTTTTAACTGTATTTTGTGTGTGTTAATCCCATAGATGCTTAGTTTTCTATGTCTTTGATGACATGCCTTACATGCCTTTCTAACATCTGTTAGAAATCAAAGCGGACTCTGATTATCAACCAAACCTCCCTTATCCATGTACTTTTCCTGTGAAGAACTTCAGTAGCTATAAGACAGACAACTTCCCTTTACAAAATCTTCGTTGACAGTGTCCCAACCTGTTACAACTGCCCAGGTGCCCCTTACTTCTACATTTTTGTTAAAGGTTCTGCTAGGTTGCCTGGCATGGACATCAGGGGATTCAGTGGTACTATAGGTCTCTCTATATCCTTTGAAGCATTTGCCACTTCAGAGTCTTTGGGTGACAAGGCTGATGAGAGGTTATTCACCACAGTTACTAGATCAGCTATTTCACTCTTCAGTTGCTTCAAAACTGAGTGAGCACCATCTGTTTCCAGTGATTTCTTGCTGTCCCTTTTGTCTGTTTGTTTTGTAACCACTTCTTTTAACACTTCAATTTGAGATGGGTGCATCAGAGTCTCCCATGAAGAAGGTTTTTTAGCTTGGGAATGTCTTTCAAACTCCCTGACAGTGCACACAAGCAAAATGCTCATTTTTTTATGCGTTAGTCATAGCTTCTTCAAGTGAGAGTTTTATTTTCTTTTTTAATCCTGATATTTGATTAGCTTTACAATGCCAGAATTTCCTCCTTAAATTAAAATGAATGAAAAGTAATTTACTTTTAGTTATTGATGCCTTTTACAAGTTGCTTCTGAAATATTTGGAAGGGGGATAATGATTTAGTATTTATACATTTAACTTAAAAGTATTTATGTTTCTTTATCTTCATTTGGAAATAGGTTTAGTTTTTGTGAAGGATGCCTCCTTGATGTTAATAACCTCGCACTTTTTTCCGTCTTAAGGTTTTCTTCATAAGAAGGATTTTTCTAAATAGAATTGCATGTTTCATTTTCAGAAAGTCTTTGACCTTTCCAGTACTTATATAAGGAATTATGTGTAACTAATTGTAAATCAAATAGGGAAATTTATGCTATATACACAACAATTTTCTGGATGAACTGTATGTAGGTGAGTATCTGTCAGTGTCTGATTTTAACAAGCGGAGAACATTTATTTTATGGAGGGCTGTATGCCTAAGTCTGTCTTGATAATGCTGCAATATATTTGAATAGTATGTCACTTCAGTATGAGCTATGGATGCTCTAGGGGTGGTATAGCGTCCAGCTCTGGAGCTCTTAGCCACAAGAAAGACATGGATCCATTGGAGTGGGTCCAAAGGAGGGTGACAGAAATGGTCAGAGGGCTGGAACACCTCTTCTGTGAGGACAGGCTGAGAGTTGAGATTGTTCAGCCTGGAGAAGAGAAGGCTCCAGGGAGATCTTATTGCAGCCTTCCAGTGCTTAAAGGGGGCTTCTAAGAAAGATGGGGCAGACTTGTTAGCAGGGTCTGTTGTGATAGGACAAGGGGTAATGGTTTTAAACTAGAAGAGGGTAGATTCAGACTAGATAGAAGGAAGAAATTTTTCGCAATGAAAGTGGTGAACCCTCATTGGCACAGTTTTCCCAGAGAGGTGGTAGATGGCCCATCCATGGCAACGTTCCAGGTCAGATTGGACGGGCCTCTGAGTAACATGATCTAGTTGAAAATGTCCCTGCTTATTGCAGTGCGGTTGGACTAGGTGGCCTTAAAAGGTTCCTTCCAACCCAAAGATTCTATGATTTCCATAGAAATTTCTTCTACCTAGATAACTGACCAAAGTTACATGAAGGCACTGGCCTTGTTAGAAGCTCACCTGGGAACATGTGAGTTTCTGTGTCGTTAGCTGCCTTATTTCTAAAGTGTAGGAACACGATTAGGTGTCACAGAAGTCCTGGTTCTGCAAGGTTAAACTAATCACTTAATCTGCCTTATTTTTCTCATACCACATGGAGGTAATGAAACACATTTGATGACTTCATAAATGCAAAGGAGAGGTATGTGCAGCAGCTGAGGACTTCCACCCTTTTCCTTAACAGCCTCGTAGATAGCCAGGAGTGAGAACTGGAATTGAACATGTGCCTAAGAGTGCATGGGCAAGAAAAACCTGAGGAATTCAAATCAGTTGCATAGCTGTACTGCAGGGTAGATTTAATGAGATATGGGTGGGCTGTTCATTATTTTCTGAACGATGTAATTTTAATTAAAAACAAAAACTATTAGGCAAAGTTTTATTTTTAATAAATACTCTGCCCCCTATGAAATTATCTGTTGGAGGCGAGGTTCAAGAAGAACACAAAGGTTCCCCCAGAAGGAAGACTTTTTTATTAAATGAAGTTTTCTACTTTCTTGCTTCTGTATTTATTTGCCTCCCATCCTTGATTTGTATGTGATGATAAGATATTCCATACTGTGCAGTTAGGCACTGAACAACAGAACTGCATTTGCAGTGGATTCAACAGTGATTCACTGTAGACCTGTGCTTTTTAACTAAAAAATGTTTCTTGTGCTCTCTGACTCTTCATTCTGCTGTTGTAGTCATAAACTATTAGAGATGCAGGTGAAAGATAAAAATGATTTTTGTATGGGCACCACTAAACAACTGATTACTTTGCCTTTGCAAGGTTGTAGCTGTTCTGTTTTGTTTTGTATGAGAGCTTGCTGCTGTGCTAGCTGCATGTTGTGTGATACTGTGCCGGTTGGTGACACAGCCTAGAACTTTTGCTGTGTGGCAATATCTTTTGCTGGTTGCTTGGTAAACATTTGCAGCATTTGAGTGGATCACTGCATTATCTGTTGAATTGATCTGTACCTGGCCACCCACACTTTTCACAGAGGATGTCTGAATTATACTGGGTGTGTTCATCTGATGTCATGCTAATTAAATGCCTGCTTGATTTGTGCTAGTATAAAGGTGACATTATTCTATAGATGTTACTTTCTTAGAAACAATATTGGTAAAATATTTCCTGTAGGCTTTAACCATATTGTTGCTAAATGAGAAATGTTCTGAAGATCCATTTCTCTTCCTCTCTGGACTTTTTGCTAATGGTTCTCCAAATGCATGCACACATCCTCTCTGCTTCCCTCTTCTTACTTCCTCATATATATCTCCTCCTATGTGATTATATTTTAAAAGTGTGCACCATATTCACCTCTAAAAATGAGTATGTAGATTTGCAATTCTGGTTCTATGATCTGTTAGCAGACAAGAACTGCACAGGTATGTCTGTGCTGTCATGTTAACTCTGGACCTCACAGATGAATCCAAACATCCTAGTGGTGCTCACTGGTGCCTTGTTGGGAGAGGAAGTGATTAACATTTGAGCTCTGCCAGTGTAGGTGGCATGGATTTAACTGGTCAAGCCACTTGTCTTTTTAAACGCAGTCTGAACTTGACCCCTGATGCCTGTATAAACACAATTAAGGAGAGCAAATTCCAAAGAATTCTTGTCATTTGATGTTGAGGGGGATAGAGTTAATGTGCTAGGGGGAGGATCACAAGTAGTACAGAATTAAATTAAGATCTGGACAGTGATGTTTATCGGGTTTTTGGAAGAGGCAGAACAGACAAAGCAAGATGAGAAGGATCCTGCTCAGAAGGAAGACATTGTGGTTTCTGCTTGAAATAAAAAAGATTTGGTTTGTAGATCATAGATCTACCAGAATTAATATTCTTCCAGGCAAGATGATCTTTGTCCAGCTGAAGCTTTTCTGAGTGGAAGTGGGAAAGTATTAAATGTAATGTAGAGCATGTGACTCAAAGCATCCCTGAAATGGCTGGCAGAGGTAATTAAAGTAGTTAATCTCAGCTATGATATTACTATATATCATTCCTTTTGGTTTTCTGAAGCTGATGAGATGTGTACGGTTGTTGGACAGACAGTAATTAAAATGCCAAGGTACTTTTTTGCAAGATAATCTAACTGGTTAAAGTTGTAGCATTGTAATTATCTCCCTATGCTGTCTTCTTTTCATTCTAATATAGTTTACAGTATTAAAAGTCAGTGCCTTGATTACCATTGTATGATATCCAGCACTTGCTTTAGTTCTTCCAGTTCTCCACTGGAATGAGGAATGTTAGGATGTAGGAGGAAGGATAATGACGCGTGGAAGTAATCTCCGCTACTAGTATTCACTTCATGGGGGAAAGAAAATCCCATTACTCATTGCTGGAGAGCTTTCCAGGGGACTAGATGTCCATTCTGTATGACTAATGACATACCCAACATTCAGACTGCCCTCTGTCATTTAAGAAAAGTTACAGCCATGAAAGACCAGATAGGCCAAATTATTGTCTTGGCTATGCCATGGAAGACAAGTAGTAGCAGTTAAAATTACAGTGATGGTGCCAGAGGCTTTCTGCCTAGAAATTCCCTGTATGGCTGTTCTGCTATTAGTCCATAGATTATCATTACTAGAATGTCTCAAATTAGTAAATTAAGTGGGAGGACCACTAAGTAATGGGGTGGCCAACTTCAGTTCTATAGGTACTTTCATTTTGTGGGCTTTTGTTATAGGGAACAGAATGTTATCAGGTAGTAGAGGTGACGGAACTGGCATGACATTTAAACAAGAATTAAACCAAGCCAGAAGCTTCCAAAGAGGAAGAGAGAAGGAGGGAAATAGAAAAATGCATATAAAATATTCCAGAATATCTATGTAGTACACATGTAGATATATGTAGTACAGAGATAACAGTCTCTGTTTAAACACTAAAAGTGATCCTGCTTGCCTTCCAAAACCGGTTTTAGCCTGCATGGTGTTGTTCCTGGTTATGATCCTTTGTGACATGCCATTTCAAAATGCAAAAATGAAAACAAAGGAAAGAAAAAGGGGATGGAAGGTAGGAAGAAGCTTGACTATACTGTAAATTAGTATGAGAACTACTCTAGCCTTATCTACATTTTTTACTTTCTACAGAGTTACAGCTTGAATGTCAAAGAAGAGTTGAAAAGAAAATAAACTTGCTTATCAGAACAAAGTGCTTCAATTAAAGGTTACAGTGGCTGGCATGAGCTGGATGGTTGTATGGTTTTGCAGAGTGGACTCAGCTGAGCTGCTTGTTAATGAATTAGGTTGGCACAGGATTTTGGCAGTGGGAGTAGAGTAACATTCACTTTCGCAACTATCCGCAGTTGTCTACAACTGTCTACAGGGATTTTTTTCAAAGATACACAACCTGCAAAATACCTTGTAAAAGTTTAACATGCTTGCTCAGCAGTGTCTTTAAAACATTTCAAGATATTTTATCACTGCTTTGCCTTTACTTCGGATCTTGGATCGTACTGTGGGTTTTTTGTTATTAGAAGTTAAAAGTTAAACATTAGAGAATTTTTTCTAAGCAAGTGTATTCTTTTTCCTTCTATTCAGCTGATTTTCATAAAATGCTCACCTACCAGAGATACTAATTTAGCTCAGCTAGTAGAGAATTCTCTTTTTGATGTGGAAATGTCAGTTTTTAAATTCTGATGTCCGTTTTGAAAGGAGATCAATCAGTCATTAAAGCTTATCATCTGCCACTGATCTTTGGGCGTGATATGAAGCATGATATCCCAATTGGAAAGAGGGATACTGCGCTGCTTCTTATGTATCTGTAGCACAGAAATACTTATGGAGCCAGAATCCTTTATTTCTGTTTCATTAATTTACTCCAAAGTCTAAGTAAGGCATTTTCTTGTGGCAATATCAAGCAATGTGATAGTATATTTTTCTTCCTTCAGTTTAAAACCTCAGTTTAATGATGTATTAATCAAATGTACAGTAACTAAAGCTAGTTGATGAAATAATCTTAAACTGCATGAAGTTGTTAATCTCAGTCTAGCAGGTGTTTCAGATTATGTAAAAATGATTTATCAGGCTGAATCACAGACAAAATAAAGCCATTTCTCTTAAAACAGAAGTTAAACCACAAAAAATATAGATATGTTTAGGTTTGTATTCTTACAACTGACATGGATTTCAAGCTCTAATGTTTGCACTTCTTTCTTTCTTCTGGGAGTAGAGCTCTTACTTGAAAACTTCCAGTCTCTTTTTCAATATCGAAGTACAGTATTGTACTACTACCTTTTTTTTTCTATTCAAATAGCTATCCTTTCAATAGGATGCTTTTCCATCTTCAATAAATAAACTAGTCCACAGATGTATTTTATTTCCATTGCACCTACTGTTATTTTTTAGCATGTTCAAACATAATTTCAATAAATTTGTGAAAAATGTGCCTCCACACCTGTCTTGGCAGGGCTTGAAAAAGGAGGAGGGCTTCCAAAAAATAATTAGAAACAAATGGCTGTGGCTTGCTGTTCTGATTAACATTTGAGAGAGATTACTCAAAAGAAGTCTTGCAGCGGATCCAGGACCTTTCCAGGGATTTCTCCTCGGCACTGAAGTTAGCTGGGAAGTTTTATACCACAACGAAAGTACCTTCCAACTAGAATAAAAGTTAAAATGTGGCAATCTATAATTTTCTACTCACTTTTTCCCACTCACTTCCTTTTTAAAAGAAATGGCTCAGTTTCTGTGTCCCTGATCATCAAGTACCAAATCACCACTGGACAGATGTGGAAGATGGAGGGGATACCAGGATGATTGGTGACACAGTTCTGTGAGAAGAATCAGTGGCTGTAATCCAGGCAGTCTTACACATTTACTTGCAGCCACTGGAAGTGGTCTGATTATGTTAAGGAAATGGGATGGAAAACAGTTGCTAGTTCTCCTCATGTTCCCTATGAGATTACTGATTTTTATGGCAGATGAACGGAATTTCTTCAAGAAATAAGTCTTTAAACTGACTGTGGGACATGTGGTTAGAATAACTAGAATGAGTTCTAAAATGCTGTTAAGCAATATTTGTATGGACTTTGCATATCAACATCTTCATTAACTTTCTCAGTTCACTGCACTATGCTTAAGAGTGAGGAAGCACTGTTTGAAAAAGAAGTTCCACCCTTTATGACTTTTTCTGAAGAAAATGCTACAAAATTCTGTACCAGAATTTCTGCTTATTCAGGCAGAATCCTTTTTAGAGAGTTTTTTAGGCTTTAATTAAATAAGTGCTCTAGGGCAGTTACTTATTTCTAAAATAGGAAACAACAAATCTCTGGAAAAGAGGATTGCCCAAACTGGAAAAAAGTTGACAGTAACAGGCTATGGGATTTTAAGAGTTTAAGAAATTTAAGCTTATATTTGTTGGAATATTTGGATACGATGCTGTAGTTCAGTGAAGAGAGTACAGGACAGGATTTTTCAAGCTGGTTACTCGTATCACTATGTAGCTGCATGAATCAGCTATTGATGATTTCTGCTTCGATTTTATAGGTGATGGTGGTCATCTATTTGAAAACAAACATTTCTTCAGTGAGAGTAAGAGAGCACTGAGTAGTCTGAAACCTGAAAGTGGCTTTATGGCAACTAGTTCCATCCTAGACGGCTGAGTGCTTTAGATAGGTGGGCAGTGATGGGGTTTGCTTGGAATGAGGATATCTTTGGGGGACAAGGGTGTGAGGGATTCTGGCAAGTATGTGATCCTTGCACCTTCTTTCAGTAATCGAAAATGTTAAATCCCTAGTTTTGAATGAATGGGGAAATATTTGCCGAGTTGGAAGCTCTCAGTACCACTCTTAGTGTTGCATCTGTCAATTTTTTCTTTAAAATGTTTGTACTGTTGTTTCTAAAATGTTAGTGTAGACATGTCATTTGTAGGTGGCTGGGTTTGTTTACTGATGAACTCGTGACTGAAACAGATTGGATCGAATCTAGCAAGTACTGACTAATCCTGCAACAAAATGATGCAGGAATCAATAACAGAATGGGTTCCTCTAGTTTGGGTTGAGTCCTTGTTAGTTTGTTGCTGGTTTTTTTTCATAGCTGTGTTCAACAGGAGTTAATATGCATTGGTACCTGTCACTGTATTCCCTGCTCCTGTCAGCTTTCCCTCTGCACACCTCTTGTGTGCTGAGTGCCTTAGAGCCTCTTCTCAGTGTTCAGTTAATCTCTAGGGTTGGGGCTTCTCCTGTGCTTTGATCAGCGCTTACATGTTGTTGTGGTTTAGCCCCAGCCGACAACTAAGCACCATGCAGCCGCTCACTCACTCCCCCTCCCACAGTGGGACAGGGGAGAGAATTAGAAAAAAAAAAACCTCGTGGCTGGAGATAAACACAGTTTAATAGGACAGAAAGAGAGAAAGAAACAACAATGATAATACCAATAAAGGAATGTACAAGAACAAGTGATGCCCAATACAGCAATTGCTCAGCACCCGGCAATCGACAGCCTGTCCTCGAGCAGCGATTTCCCTCCCTCGGCTAACTCCAGTTTATGTACTGGGCATGACGTCGTATGGTAGGGAATATCTCTTTGGCCAGCCTGGGTCAGCTGTCCTGGCTGTGTCCCCTCCCAGCTCCCCGTGCACCCCCAGCCTTCTTACTGGCAGGCCAGCACGAGAAGCTGGACTGTCCTTGGCTGCTTAGCAACAACCCAAAACATCAGCACCTTATCAACAGTTTCTCATCCCAAATCCAAAACATAGTCTCACACTAGCTTCTGTGAAGAAAACCAGCTCTATCCTGGCTGAAACCAGGACACATGTATAGTAATTTCTTTCAACAGTGACAAATCATTTGCTCACTAGACAAGGGCAGAGTAAAAAGGCAAAAAATCCAAAAACCTGCTTCCAAAGCTGATTTATCAATGAGTTGTTCAAATGAAGTAATGCTCCCCATCTTCCCCTCCCCTCAAAAAAAACCCAACCCCAAACAAAACCCAGACAGACACCACCCCCAGCACCCTTCCATCCTGCTGGCCAAGGTAACCAAGGTAGATGTATTTCTCAAAATGGCATTGCAGAACATGAGGCAAAACAAAGATGAAACTTAATGGTCCTGGGGTGATTACTAAAATGATAAGGTGTTGGGTTTTCAGGGCCTTGGTTGCTCTGTGTTGAGTGTCTGGGCTTTAGAGGTTTTCTCATTAGCTTTTATATGTTTCCTAATAACAATGATACAATCCAAGCAGTAGATTTCTGAAAGAAGATTGCAGTTCATGGGTAAGGTCACTAGTCATCAGTAGCATCATTTAATACTGATCAGACTGTTTTATATCTAGAATGTGCTTTGTGTTATGTCAGAGTGATTCATTATTTATTTCATATTGGCGCTCTGGTGTGTAATACGTGATCCTTGTAAAATCCCCATAGTGTTGGCAGTTTTCAGAGATTTGGGTAGGAAAGACCTAATTAATGCCTTATCTCTTCTTGCACCCTCCTTACTGATGCTTTTTTCTTGCTTGTAGTGCCTGTTGTTCTATGCTGTTCTCTGCTCTTCAGAGAACTAATGCATAGTAAGAGCTGATTTATTCTGTGGCAGGAAGCATAGATTCTTCTTTGAAGAATCTGTTCGGTTGCACAGTTGTTCAAAATAGCCACCACTTGAAGGTTTGTCTTTTATCTGATCAAATAAACTCTGTAAAATATGGCAAAATTTTCCATAATGAGTTGCTTTTCTTATGCTTATTACTGTCATTGGGCTGTAGGGCAGCAGTGCCACTTTGCTTTCGACAGCTTCTTGCACAGACTTTGTTGCAGAGAAACTCATGTAATATATAAGCATTGAGGGTTGTGCTGTGATAGTCACTGAAGCTGATGAGAGCCACAGAGCATATCAAAAAGGAAGTCAGAGTCAGAGTAGCTCTCAGGTATTATTTCATAAGTAGCTCCTTTCCTCACCTGACTACAAAAATTAATATTTGAAGCCTTGTCTATTTTCTTAGTATCATAAACCTAAAAACCTGGGGAAGATGGAGAGCTGGTTTATAATGCACATATCAATAACAAAACATGAACACACGCAGTAAGATGCTTGATGTTGAAACTCAGTACAGCTGTCATATTGGCAGAAAATCTGCCACAGATAGAAGTAAGATTGAACAGTTGTATCATGCAATGTTTCTGAAAAGACACCTCAATTAGGATTTAGCAGATATTTCTGAAAGTTTTAAGGGTTGGACCCTCTTCTGAATACGTGCCCCTGACCACACTAACGTAACTGTTGAGACAAGGAAGCAGGCCTTTTAGAAGACAAAAATTAATTGGGGGAAAATGCCTGAATCTTCCCTGCAAGGCCATTTCTCCAGTGGAATTTTTGTGGAGCTTGCAGCCCCATGGTGGGTTCTGACCCAAAGGGCGGCAGAAGCTCTCAGCAGAGCAGATGAAGCTGTGCTTTCCCAGCCCGCCTTCCTTCCAGGCTGTAATCTAGGGCTTTAGTGGGACTCATGAGCATCTGGTGTTTGTTTTTTGCCCACTGAAAAAAGGAAGAGCTGAGAGCGTGGCCATAACCTGTTTGAATTGATATGGTCTGTTTAATAAACAGGAGACCATATATTTGCTCACTGATGTTTTTGAGTCTTCCTGGAGAACACATTTAAGCACAGTCAATTAGTAAAATCTGCTATGGACTGCATAGACAGGCCCACTTCATTTGGAGCCAGTGTTTTAATTGAGGAGTTTAAGAGCTGAGCAATGTCCTTCAAGAAGTTACCATCTCACTCATTGTATCCCCGTGCTTGCTTCTATTTATGGCATTACATTTGAAATGTTGTGATAGAGAGACTATCTTAGCACAGCAAATACTGAAAGGTGAAAATAGTGAAATCTAATCTTTTCTGAGAAGGTGAGGAGGACTCCCAATACCTAGGTACTACCATGATTCAGTTAACAAAGTTGACCAAAACAACCTGCCCCAAATATTTAGGAAGAAAAATCTAAAGCTGAGGTTAGAGGACAGGATTTAGGTGCTTGATACACTTTTGAGAATGAAGGAATGCCTATTCTCAGCTTCAACCCCCAAACTTAAACAAACAAACAAATAAAACCCTCATTTGTTTTCTTGTCAACGGCAGCTATTTGTTATACAGCCGTTAAGGTGAAATTTCTGTAGTTGGAAGAGAAGCATATACTTGAAGTATTTGATAGCTGCTTGTTGCCACTTCATCTCTATTTGCCAAGAGTCAGGAGCACAACTTTGAGGTTATCTATAGTATGGATGTAGGCAAGTAAATAACACCTCATGGAAAGCTGGCGTTTGATTTCAGAGGGTCAGAGTGTTGGATATATATGCACAGACTGATGTATACATTCTAACTGCTTCTGATGTCCTGTGGTTTTTTGTGGCCACTACTTCAGGAAAAAAGTGAAAGTAAATGGAAGGAAAGAAAGTAAAAGCAGATAATCTCATGTTTTTTTGAAGTACTAAGGATTCTATGAATGATTATTTAATTTTTTGTTGTTGTTGTTGTTTGTTTTTTTTTTTTTTTACCTGAATGTGCTTATTTGGGAGGTAATTAGAGGACTTGTAATACCCCACTTGTTTGATCACAACTCCTGCTTGTGACATTTTATAATGAGTATATAGCTTATAAATAACATTTTGAAGGTATAAGGTTATACAGAGATAATTGAACATCTGAAATGCATTGGCACAAGGCCAAAGGCTAAGCACTTTCCACCATCCCTTCTAAATTGAATAACTTCACTTTATGAAGTGTATCATCAGAAATTGTTTTCATTACTCCTGAGGGCAAATTAAGGTTAATAAAAATCCAATTCCAGATTACCCATATGTATGAATATTTGTATTTTTAGAACCTTTCTTTGTCAATTACATTCCTCACTGACTGTATGTCTGTGAATACAGGTACATAGGTCATAGTTTCAGCTCATGTATTTCTACAGTTTTGAACTCTCTTACCTCTCTGAGGCAGACTTCCTCTAAACATGATTGTGAGACCCAGCAGGATTTTTCAAACTGAGCAAAATTAAATGCACTTCTACCACTAAGCTGTGGTTTCCTAATATCCCCTGAATCCCACCATCCTGGATTCCACTTGACCCACATAGCAGCCATTTGACCCACCTGCTTCACTCCTTGAAACCAATATTTGTATATTCTCTAAATGTTACTTTTAATAGCATATTCTTCATACAAGGCAACTCAGTATTTTGTGGATTCCTAGGCAATCTAGGAAACTCTTTACTAAAGGTGAATTAGGGGGGGAGGTTTTTCAGTTTGCTTCCTGTGGCAAATTAGTTACATACATAATCTGAAATAGCAAACACATGTTGGAGTCACGTCTTTTAGTACTCCGCTTTTACAACTTTCGATTATAGTCTTGTCAGAAGTGCCCTCTTTTCCCTCCACTGCTCCATGCTCTCTCTCTCTCCTCCCCACTTCCCAAAAAAGAGGACTTCTGCTGTCTTGATAAGACAGCTGTTTCTGCCTCTTCAGTGTAAGACAGAACTTTGTGTATAAAGAACAGTATAGTGGCCTAGTGTACAGGAATATTTAGCCAGGATAATCTTTCAGCCTTTATCATGTGTAGATTCAGGGACTCGCTTTTTCAGAGAGGGTGTCTTTATCACTTGGTGGGTTTTTTTCATCTATGAATTTATCAGTTTGTAAAAATCTATGTACTCATACAGCACCAAGAATAGCTTTTGGCAGAATTATCCTGTTGATATTTTTTTTAAAGAAAGGTTTTTTTCCACCCCAAAAATCAAATTAAGGAATTAATAAATTGCTTTTGTTGATCTTAACATTAAATGAAAAAATTTCACACCAATTAGTTAATATTCTCAGTCTATTAATAAAGTGCCAATACTGAGAACAAAGCATGAGGAAAACCAAGGAGAAGTCATAGTTGGGAATGCTTGGAGGAAAAAATAAATGATGTTGCCATTTATAAATCTATGCAGCCTGTTATGCAATTGTTGCATTTATATGTTTTTTCCTTTGTTGAATGAAACAATGTTTAAACATTTTTTCTGTACAGGTTATTGACATGCCAGAACACAATCCTGGAGATATGGGTGGAACAATGAGACTGGGGAAGAGGAGGACTGTTTTCAAAACACAAAACTCTGTTTTAAGTAAGTTATGTTTCTACTCTTACAAATAGCCTTTTGGATGGGAAGTCTGTAACACAGCAAAGCAAAAATCACAGAATCATGGAATAGTTTGGGTTGGAAGGGACCTTCAAAGGTCATCTAGTCCAACCCCCCTGCAGTGAGCAGGGACATCTTCAACTAGAGCATGTTGCTCAGACCCCCGTCCAACATGACCTGGAATGTTGCCAGGCATGGGGCATCTACCACCTCTCTGGGAAAACTCTGCCAGTGTTTCATCACCCTCATTGTGAAAATTTTCTTCCTTCTATCTAGTCTGAATCTACCCTCTTCTAGTTTAAAACCATTGCCCCTTGTCCTATTGCAACAAACCCTGCTAACAAGTCTGTCCCCATCTTTCTTAGAAGCCCCCTTTAAGTACTGGAAGGGTGCAATAAGATCTCTCTGGAGCCTTCTCTTCTCCAGGCTGAACAATCCCAACTCCCTCAGCCTGTCCTCACAGGAGAGGTGTTCCAGCCCTCTGATCATTTCTGTTGCCCTCCTCTGGACCTGCACCAGCAGGTCCATGACTCTGCTGTGCTGAGGGCTCCAGAGCTGGACACAGGACTCCAGGTAGGGTCTCACCAGAGCACGGGAGAGGGGCAGAACCACCTCCCTTGACCTGCTGGCCAGACTTCTTTGGATGCAGCCCAGGATACGGTTGGCCTTCTGGGCTATGAGTACACATCGCCGGCTCCTGTCCAGCTTTTCATCCACCAGTACCCCCAAGTCCTTCTTGATAGGGCTGCTCTCAATCCCTTCATCCCTCAACCTGTACTGATAGTATCAGTGGGTTGCCCCAACCCAGGTGCAGGACCTTGCACTTGGCCTTGGTGAACCTCAGGAGGTTCACATAGGCCCATTCCTCAAGCTTGTCCAGGTCCCTCTGGATGACATCCCGTCCCTCAGGCATGTCAACCGCACTGCTCAGCTTGGTGTTGTCTGCAAACTTGCTGAGGGCGCATTCGATCCCACTTTCTATGTCATTGATGAAGATATTAAAAATGCCAAAGCCCATTTTGTTAAAGGACTACAACCTCAAGCAAGCAGTTGGGTGACAGCTTCCCTCAGCTCATTCGCTCTGATCCTGTTTCTGTAAATATTTACCCAGGATTAGAATGATAAGGAAGAAATGAGACACATCTGGAAGTCCGTGTGAAAAGCTCAGGGTGTCATGTTTTACACTGCTTTAAATAAACAGTGAGGAGACCGTTGAGATAACTGAAATATATTTTCTGGTGATTTAATTAATTGTTTTCTTGGGAAGATCAGAGTGCAAGGAGTATATTCTTTCTCAAGTTTTCTTCCAATTTTCCTTATGAGTTGGTAGAACATGTAAATGATGGCGTCTGAAACCAGGGCTTCCTATTCTACCCCTGATGCTTTTTGGTAGAACTAACACAAACTCCTACCCATTATGCTCTTGCCAGGCCTAAATATTGCTTGTCATTCCCTAGGATGGCCAGTACACCTCAGCCTTAAACATCATCTGGTATCGCTGCCTTAGTCCTCACCTTGTCTTGACAATGTTTGATAGTTTGTATCCTAATTATAGCCAGGCCCTGCTTAACTCCAGTCTCTGATCTGGCACTGCCCTAGGCCTAGCTCAGCCCTGGAAACAGTCTTGTTTTGGGAAAGCAAATTATTTGTTGTAGGAAAGGAAAATTATGTGCTGTAACAGGATGTTTCAAAAGGCAAAATAAAAGCAACCGGAAGATAGAAGAAATTATTTAATTTGATCTACATGTATTTTAAAATTGACGTAATACTTAAGTCTCCTATTAATCAGCCTGTTATACAGTGGTAATGTAAGTGATGCTCAAAATGTGTAAAAAGTGGTTTCTTGTCCACTGATAAATATGGGCATATTTCTTATATTGTCCTGCCCTCAACATTTGTCTGAGCTATTACTATTAGGTAGCTATGTTGAACTTGTGGAATGTATCCTCCTTTTTTTTTTTTTTTTTTTTTTAACATCTACTTCAGCAGAAGACCAAAGTGTAATACATGTGCACATTTAATGAAATATCTGCCTTTCTAGAGAATGCCCGTGCTAGTGATCTGACTGACCTGGGTGATACTTTGCCTAGGTGTGATATAGATATGCATATCACAATATGCAAGCTGTCCTGTGGCCTGAACATTCCTTGGAAAAGTTAATAAAAATTAACATGTGTTGTAACGCTTGACCAGTATAGAAGGCACTTGTAGTTTACTCAGGAAATCTGATTCCTGTTTCTAATGCTTTACAACTTGAATAGAAATGGTGGTTTTGAAAAGGCAGTTCCTTAAAATTAAGACATATACCACTTTTTGTAAAACTGCAGTACTATCACTCTACAATTTTTTGAGATCTTCTTGGCAGTCCAGTTCTTGTACCATCCCCTAAGTGAGGTAGTAATCCCAATAACACTAGGATAAATTGAGAGCAAAATTTGAGCTGTGCCTATGAGAGATATGATTAAATTCTGGTTTACTGCATACCTCTCTAACTTACTGCTTGTTGCTCTGCAATGTAGAGTCTTCCCGATTAGTCTCAGAGGACTGCAAGAGTCGTTTGGGTAATGAGATTAGGAGAACAGAGGAAAACAATATTCTCTGTCATTGGAGGTATTATGCCAGCTGCCATGCGTAATCTGTGAAAATGGAACAGATGCTACTAAAAGGCTTCCTTCACTGCACCTTTTGCGTACTATTGTTGTAAAACCCTGAAGGGATTTTATGTTGCTTGTTCACTCAACCATTTTTTATTTTATTTTGGGCTTTACGATTTAAATTAGTTTAAGCATGGTCTTCAGACTCTAGTCTACCTAAGCTGTTTCTAGTCAAGGAATGTTGAATATGAATCCTTAATAAACTCAGGTAATAGTAAATGAAAAGAAACTAGTCATCACTCAGAAAAACAGAAAGCTGGAGTGAGATGAATAGTGTCCTGGTATGTCTTACATGTGAAATTTTTTTGAGGTTTAAATTATAAGAATTAGTTGTAACAACTATTAAAGCAACACATTAGCATTAATTTCTTTTTTGTTGTATATTCAGGGAAACTGTATGGTGATGAAGCGTTTGTAGAGGAGCGACACAGGCACAGATATGAGGTAAGCACTGCTAATGTACTTTGTGCTCAAAAGTTAAAGCTTAAGCAAATTCTGTTTCTCTTGGTAGGCACAATTCTCCTTAAAGCCAATGGGAGATTTCTTACATAAACATAACCCAAAATTTAGTAATGATTAGATAGTATAATTTAGATCAAAAGGAACCTCTGTAAATCTTCTTGTCCAACTCCCAGTTCGGAGCTGAGCCAACTTCAAAATTAGATCAGGCTGCTCAGGGTTTTGTCCCACCTAGTTTTGAATCTCTCTGAAGAAAGATTCCACAACATCTTTTGACAGTCTGTTGCAACACTTAGCCGCTTCATTGTGAACACTTTTTTCCCTTATATCTAATAGGAAATTTCCTTGGGCAGTTTGTCTTTTATATTTCAGTCTTGTGCTGTGCATCTCTGAACAGGGTCTGGCTCTGTCTTCATACCGTTCTGTTAGATACTTGAAGTCAGCAACGAGGTCTACTCTTTGCCTTCTCTTCTCCAGGCTGAACAAATCCAGATCATCCAGTCTCTCCTCCTCTGTTGTATGTGGTCCTGCCCCGTAACCATCCTGGCTGGACCTCCTGTAGACTCCTAGTATTTTGTCAATCTCTTTCTTGTACTGAGGGGCCTGAAACTAGACACAGTATTGCAGAGGTGTTCTTGCAAGTGTTCAATGGAGGACAATAATGTAGTGTACTCTTTCTGTGGTAGAAATGGTGCAGTGTCTTAGCAAAATGGTCTTGGAGAGTGATATGAGAGATTACCTGACTTGACTTCCTGTGAAGTATTTGAAAGGTAAAAGCTTATAATCCTTAAATTCATTGCTTCTTGGCTAATTTGGCTTATTCAAAGGCTTAGATTATGTTCAGGTAGTGCACATCCTTTCACAGTCTAAATGTAGGCAGACTTCAGGCATCTGCAACTCGAAGGCCAATTCAGATCACTTTCTTCCTACCGTCCAACTCTATAGGCCCCTTGTATAGGTCCACTCCTCTGGTTGAGAACATCTGAGCAAAGGTGTTTGTGTACATTAAAAACACTATCATAGAATCATTCAAGGAGACAGGCAAGAGCTGGACTCCTAGAGTTGTCTCTGAGATAGTTCAAAAGGGACCTGACTCCATCAGTATCTCCAGAGGGGCCTGAGGTATGAGATGTGTGCATGCTGCAAACTGATTCAGACAATGTTAAGATACCTTAAAAGGCTGTGACGAGAATGTGATGGTGGTAAAGGTGCTCAGAGTTTGAATATTAACTGAGCAGTTAGAACATCACCAAGGAAATGAAACGACTCACTGCAGACCTCCTCACTTTCAAGGAGAAGCTGAACCACAGCTTGTGTCATAACTACTGGAATGCATTGTTCAAAGAGGAGGTCAGTCTTTACCCCTGCCTTAGTGGGCTGTTTAAAAAAAATGAGGAATGCAAGCTGCTCAGAATCAGGAGGACAGCAAGCAGAAGAGACCTCGGTGTTAATCTTTTGAATGTTATGTAGTAAATTTTAAATTTACTGATTCATCTATTCTTAAATAAGCATGCCCACTTTTACAAATTTATACCAGTGAGCTGTTAAAACAAGAAAGCAAAAGTTCCCAACTCTTTTCTCAATTCTTTTCGTTCTTGTATGCATACTAAAAATATTATAATTAACTGCTACTGTTTGTTAAATCAAAAAATACATAGAAATAAAATTATTATTACTTTCAATATTTCAGGTGAACCCAGAATTGACTCACTGCTTTGAAGAGAAAGGTTTGAAATTTGTTGGCCATGATACAGAAGGGAACAGAATGGAAATTATTGAACTGGAGAGTGAGTGTCTTGTCTGTAGTACTTTCTGCATCTATTAAAACTATGTAAACTATAGGTTGTTAAATGATATGTAGGCACAATACTTAGCTATCGTAACAGCCAAGATCATATTGGGGAATACCTGTTGACTTCACCTGTTTATTACAACGGGTGAAGATTCAGAGGATGTTAGGAGCCAGTCTTATGCTTCTCAAGGATTGTGTGTGTATCTAATTATCAGGGACAGACATGCTCCTTTTCCAAAAAGTCATAATTCTAGCTCAGTGGAATTTGGCTATGTAGAATTATAGAATGATTTGGGAGGTAATGTATTCCAACCCTCTGCTTCAGCACAGGGCTACCTTCAAATATAGATCAGGTTGTTGAGAGCCCTGTCAGTCAAGTTTAGAATATCTCCAAGTATGCTATTGGTTGGACTTCAAACCACTCTCCATTACTCTTTGAACCCAGCAGTCCAGTCATTTTTTAACACTTTATAGTCTACCCATAGTCTATAGCTCCCAAATTGGATGCTAGGAAACAATATCAAAAGCCTTGCTAAAGTCAGGATAAAGGAAGGCTACTTGTGCCCAATTGTCTTCCTGTCCTTCATGTGTCTGGAAATGCCTTGGAGGAGCATTTGTTCCATAATCTTGCCATAAACTGAGGTAAGGCTGACTGTCCTGTAGTTTCTTGGATCCTTCTTTTTGCCTTTCTTGAAGAAGGGTATGGTGACTGCCTTTTTCCAGTCATCAGGGACCTCTCATTTGTAAACCTTGGCCTTTTAAAGATAAAAACCAGCTTCACAATGACATTAGCCTGCTCCTTAAGCACCTTTGAATATTCTTATTCAGGTCCCAATAACTATGTTCAGTTTGCTTGAGTATATGAAATATATATATACGTGCAATATAGCTGAAGTATGAAACATCACTGGAATATATTACCTAGAGAGGCTGTGAGATCTCCATCCTTGCAGGTAGACACCTTCAACACTTGACTAGACAAAGCTGTTAGCAACCTGATTTAACTTCGAACTTGACCCTGCTTTGAACAGGAGGTGAGACTAGAGACCTCCCAAGGTGTCTTCCAATCAGTTTGTGTCTCCTTCAGTTACGCTCTGTTTGGAATCATAGAAAAAAGTATAAAAATCAAATAGAAAGCAAGCAGCTTGCTTTCACAGAAGTGATTCAGATAGATGACGGTTTGATACTGTGGAAATCTGGTGGATTTGGACTACTTTACCAAGTAAGACTTGATGTCTTTTCTAAAAGGTTCTGAAATAAAAAGGAGCTATACTGCATATGTTTGTTGAATGCTACACAGAGCAGCTCTTAGAAACAATCCCTTTGATTTTGCTTGATTCCTCGATTAACTCCTTGCTGTTAAGTCACTGTTGGCTAGGTAAATATCAGGCACCTGAAGATGCAGCCTACCTTACAAGATTTTTTTTCATTTTCTTATGTGGTGCCTAATTGCCACTGGTCAAGATAAACTCCATGCACAGAAACAGAAATTTACCATAAGAATACATTTTCGTCCTATGGAGTGCTATTTGTGACATGATGCTCCTGAGAATTAATTTTATACTCCATGCTATGTTGAAGAACAGTGCTGTATGTTTGAACCATGGTTTGAATATAGACACCTACTTACAGTGTCATGCAACTGCACCATAGAGAGTAATCTGAGAGCAAAGGATACATGTGAATTTATAAACTACTAATTGTCATGGTGTTCTTTGCTTAGTTTGTTCCTGATAGATTACCTCTGTTATGCATGCTGGTATTGGGAGGCTATTCTGTTTGCCCTGCATGAAACAACTTCTATAGAAAAGCATTGTGAAATAAATCGGGCAGGATTTTTAAATTGCATGTTACTGTGAAAAGAATAAAAGCAGCAGTAAAACCTGGAATTATTTCACAATGGGCTGCAAGGAGACTCTGATTACTAAAGAAAAACAATCATCATAGGGAGGAGTGTGGGTTGGAGTGGAAGCACAGAAATCACAGTACACTAGATAGCTTAGGCAAAGCTTTAAGAAAAATGTCCTCACAGGAAATATTTGATGCTTTTTCTTGTTCTACAGCTTTAAAGAACTAAATTGCATGCTAGAGAGAAAGAAGTTACGGGATAAATTTAGGATCTGGGTTCTCTTTAAGACATAGCAGCAGAAAGAAGAGCAGTGTATTAGATGATATAGTTTATCTTCATAGAAGAAAACCCCAGTTTTCTTGTTATCACTTATTCTGTACTGCAGAGAAGTTCCTTCAATGTTTGGGATTGTTTTGGAAATTGTTGAACCAGAAGAGGTCTGTGGTTAATTTCATCCCGTGTCCTGGCTCTAGAAGTAGGCATAGAAGTGTACGAAAATACTGTTCCTTCCTTATCCTTTTGAAGAAGACGGAAGGCAAGCAGAAACAGTAATTAAAGAGGTGCTTTGAGTGGGAAGCTGAAGATTTAAGACAAAATGAAGCAGCATGGCTTGTTTAGCTTAGCAGGTGGAATTGAATGGTGGTGATATTGTCATCCTTAATCACACAGGACAAACAGCAGGAAAGAAGAGCACCATAAGGAATGGTTATAAGCTGGTTGTAACAAAGATGGCCTGTGTATTAGGAAAAAGTTTCAAAGCAGAAGGAGAGAGTATCAGAAGAGATTTCTAGTGGGAGCAAAAAAACTTAGGGGGTGTTATGGCAGAGCCTTGACCCTTTGCATGTGAGACTACCTGATGTAGCTGCATTCTGTAACAGGAGGCTGGACTTAATGTCCCAAGAGAACCCTTCCAGGCCCAATTATTTGAAGCCTGTTTTCTCCAGTTTTCTATGGATGTTGCTTTCATATCTATCTCTTAGTGTGTAAACAGTTGCTATATGGTAATGCTTGGTCTTTTAGGAACTGTTTTATTTTTCCCCCAGATATGTATCGGTACATGTTCTGAATATATATACATAAATACACATTGGAAACCAAAATACGATGAAAATAACATGATACATTGTAGACTTTGTGATTGTTCCCCCTCCCCGCCCCCTTACATGTCAGTACAGGTTTATTATTCAGTTTTTAATTGCATCATTGTGCACATTAAGGTTGAATCACAAGATGATTTTTCCTTAATTCACCTTATTAACCTTCTGCCTCTGTTGTAAGTTGCTTTTCCTGGAAAAAGTTAAGGTTCCTGCTACCTCACCCTTAAATTCACACCTACTGATCTGGCTTCTGGACTCCTGTATGAAATCTTCAATAAACCTTTTTTCCTAACAGTTGTTCTACTATCTTCTTCCTATATCTTATAATTTTCTTTGACATCTATCTTGTAGATCACCCATACTTTGTGGGAGTTCAGTTCCACCCAGAGTTTTCCTCAAGACCTATGAAACCTTCACCTCCATACCTTGGACTGTTGCTAGCAGCAACTGGGACACTCAATGCATACTTGCAACGTGGATGTAAATTGTCTCCCAGGTAATCTTTCTTATTTACCTGCCTGCAGTTTGACAGTCACGTTTTTGGAGGGACTGTCCTGTCCTTCAATTCAGAAGTCCAGAAGAGGAAAAGGAGTTCTTCATGTATTGATTTACTTGTTCCTGTGCATGCCTAACATAAACTGCGATGTAAAAGTATCTGTAAGCAGGAAGCACAGTTCCTGACTTCCTCCTTTTCAGAGGCTATTATGGCTAAAGCCAGATCCATACATTATAACCAGAAAGAAGTAAAAAACCTTTAGTAAATTCACATGAAGTTAGTGGCCTCCTTTGTTAACTTTCATTAACAGCTGTTTCACAAGGAAAGAGATTTAGTAGAGGATCAAGCAATGAAATGAAGTTCTTACCTACTTGTATTTGAATGATGATAGTAACAAAAAAGAAAACACTGATTTTATTTTGCAGTAGCTAAATAATTAATACCATCTAGCAGAGACAGGCTTGAAACAAAACAGTTGGGATATCTTTAGACTTATGGGAGGGTTTGGACCTAGATCAAAACTGTATAGTTCAGCCAAACTAAAATCCTTTGTCCCAGTTGCCTTGGACACATGAGGTTTTTTGTTTGTTGAATGTAACAATAGATTTTAGCCAGTGTTAACTCCTTCTTGTTTATTTGAATGATATTAATAACAGTTACAATTTCACTACAATAACAATAATAAAGAGGTCAGAGGAAGCCTAGGGTACAATAACAAAAATGAAAAAAAGATTTTAAAAAGTTCACAGACTGACTGAATAATAGCACAGAACAGATTCAAACCTGGCTTATTGGCTTTTCCTCTAAACAAGGCACCAAAATTACTAGGGGTTTTTTTGTTCCTTTGTTTTTGTTTTTTGTTGAGCATTGCTTTCTATTCTTAAAATTAGGTCCCTTGCTTAAGCAAGAAATAGAAATTTTATGCAGGTTTTAGTAGTAATGGAAAATAGCCAAGCCAGTCCAGATCAATCTGTTTTGGTACCATGCTCCTTACAGGTAGCAGTTGTCTCTCATAAATGCACTTCATCTTTGCTCACCCTGGCTGATTGTGCAATGATGTACATACGGAGGGAATTTCTTTTTGATTTGTAAACTACAGCTTGATTGAAATACACTTATTACCTTACCCTGTCATTGTTATTAGTGGTCATAACATTATCGACCTTTTAAAATTTGTGCCAGTGTATTACTCAGGTCACATTTTTGTGGTGCTTGGCAGGAGGGGAGTCTTCAAGCCAAATGATCTTCAGGCTTTTCCTCTTGTGTGCACTTTCTGCCTCACAGTTCATCTTGTTTTGCGGGTACCAATATCCTTTCTCTTACTGCTTCCTCCCATAAGTATACCTATTTGTTTCTCTGAGATAAAGAAAAATTACTGGTTTTGAATGAATGATCTGTATGTGCCCTGCTAATTTAAATTTAAATCCCTTTAGCAATATAGCAATATGTTTTCTAACCTTGAATTTAAGTTTCAGCAATTACTGAATGTGCCATGCTTACACTTATTTGAATTAATACATAATAAATAAAAAGTATACTCAATTATTTTTCTTCATGTTCATACAATAAACACCAGCCAACATGTAAACATTTAGCAAGGACAAAAATTCAATCCCCTAAAACTTTATATATAAAAATACAAATGTTACTATTTACCTAGTTACACAGACCCTCTGTCTTGAGAAAGAGCATTGGAATAGAAAAACATT
Organism: Phaethon lepturus; assembly: GCF_000687285.1. NCBI lineage: Eukaryota > Metazoa > Chordata > Aves > Phaethontiformes > Phaethontidae > Phaethon > Phaethon lepturus. The sequence goes on from NW_010519996.1 coordinate 46,586, forward strand.
TTGAAGCTAAAAGAGGAGTACATTGCAGGGAAGAATGTTCAGAAGGAAATTTCAGTGCTAATTACAGCACACCCACTCATATTAACATATCCACCTGCTGAGTGGAAAGGATTTCCAGTTTAAACCCCAGAATGCTAGTGATTTCATTGAGCAGTAAAGCTAAGGCATGTCATAACAAGACTGAAACAAATCTGAGGAGAGGATTTTCTGCACACCTCGTCCAGCACTGCCTATATGAATTGTAGTCATGCTGTTGACTAGAGCAAAGATGTAACCTGAAAGAGAATTTGTGGAAGCCAGCAAGTTCAGTAGGCTATTAAAAACACTAAAAAGAGAGTTAATGATGAAGTCCTGCATCAAAAGGAAATGCTTATTTCAGCATGAGATTCTTCATGGGAAATCGTTACCCCAGAACATTTAAGAGCCCCATAATTGGGATGCAATTTTAGAACATCTGACACCTGGACAGAAGCCCTAGCTTCTATGCAAAGCAAACAGTAAATTTAAAGATGCATCACACCTCCCAGGAGAGTGCCCTAAATAAATAAGAGTGAATAAACCTTCTCTTAAATTTTTTGAGGCCTAGTCTCGTAGAGAGTCTGAGAATGCTTACACATAGGCATGAGCATACCTAGTTTGAGACTGGAATGCATCCTCTGGGGTAAACTTAGTTCCCAGGAGCTTTGGTGTGTACAAAGATGGTCAAGAACTAAGCAAAGGATTGGAGTAACTCAGTGGTGAGTTATTACTTAGTTACCTGAAGTGGTAGTTGGGCATCTAAGTTGCCTTTGTGGTTTCAGCCTCTTGTGCTTTATGGCATGAGTGCCTAACCATCAAAGCTATGCACTTCATTTCCTTGTGAATGCTTTTAAATTATGACCTCTTGCAAGTCTTTCCATGAAAATACTGAAGTCGCCATTTCATAAGGAGCTGAGGAAGGTGAGAGGCTACCAGTTTACATGTTTCATTTTAAAGTACAGATAGCACTAAAACCACAGGAGAGGCTCAGAAAGTGTACAATACCCACAAATATGCTGCTTTTTAACAGAAACCAAAAGCTTTTAATAGAAAACTAATGGATGAAGAGGGGAACTTCAGCTGTAATGTTGGCTTTTACTGAATCTTACAGAATGTCACTTGGAAAAAGTAACAAGAACTGGCTTATCTTTGGGAACAGTGTCATATGGATTGCAAAACCAGTTATGTACAATAAAGCCATATTACGCTTTTTTTTTTCTTTTCTTCCCCCATAGCAAATTTAGCATCAGCAAGCTTTATTTCTTCTTTCTCCTCAACCAACATCTTTATTAATGGCTGGCAGGAGTAGGCCACAGTGTGTTAATGATATTTGCAAATAATATCATTTAAAGAAGAGCAGAAAGCACTATTCAGAACAAGAAAATAACATGAAAAGGTGTAGAGAATTTAGAAACCCAAGCTGAAAATAATGAAATTATTTGTTTATTTGAAGGAAGAGAGTAACAGGCCAAAGATAAACAATTTAAACACAAATGTCCAGTAGATGGGAGGAAATGTAGGAAGTGAGAAATGTTCCTAGGTGAGAAACTGTGGGCAACCAGGACTGCTGCCAAAAGAAATTTTTGCAAGTCATTAGTAAATATGCTAATGGAAGGCACCAATCCAATGCCATCTAGACACAGAGTAACCTGTTAAGCTCTGGGCAGGTTATTAGTAAAAGATGACTTACGAGTTGCATTCAGAGACAAGGAACAAAAGTGGCTGGAGGACAGAAGGAGTGGTACATAAAGAAAAAAACCTCGGAAAACTTATCCATATGGTGCTTACTGCACTAACGTGGTCTAGCTGCTGGTAACTATCTCAGATGAAGATGTCTAAAGCTGTATGAATTGAATTCCGTGCATGAAACTCGGCTGAGTGTTTTTGTAACACCCAGATACATCTGGTGTCTTGGTTGTGATTTTTGTAATGCTGGGTCCTAATAAAACCATTATCCTAGGTCCAGTTATGTGAGTGTAGAGGTCTAGCAGGTTGGAACTGGGGAGTCTTAGGTATGTGCTGAGGGAGTCTTTAATGAAATGATGTTTCATGGAAGCATACGATCTTATAATGATGGTGATCATAATAAACAATATATGTTAATTTTTATGATATGGGTGAAGAAATATGGGTGACTGCAATTATAACCATTGCACAATCAAATATGCATTTATTTTAAATAATGTTTTAATGACTATAATAATTTTAATCATTCAGCTTTTTGTGGGGGGAATAAATAATAATAATTAACCGATTTATTTCCACTAGGTTCTCAAAAGCTGTAACAATTGTTTGTTTTAAACAGCCACAGCCTGTACTGAATGTAATTACATTTATCTTTAATTTGTACTGAGGAAGAAATACACTTAGCTTTGCTTCTGCCTTTGCAGGGGATAGTGTTACTGTAACAATTGTTTAAATTGCTTACATTTCTGGAAAAGGACTTTTTTGTCGATTATACATTAAAAAAGGATGGCAAAAGTCCCTCTGAAACTGTGTCAAATACCTCATTTTTAAAGAATGTTGATCTGGATTTTCCAAATGAAACAAACAGAATGTTCAAGGAGTACCCATTTTACAGTTGCCTGTGTTTCTTAATATAAACATTGAAAGTAGGCAGTTTGGTGCTTTTGAGTGGCTGTTTGAGAAATATATGTTTGAAATTGATCTTCAGTCTTAATTCTAGTGGTTTTGGAGCTGAGATTGGTTGCTGAGGTGATGCATTCCAGCTTCGTGCCATGTGGCCCCAGCTACTGGCTGCCTTCTGTGCCATACTGATAGGGAATCTTCTCATCTTGCCTCGTTCCGTGCTTTAGATGATGCATAGTAGAGGTATGATGATACCTGTGTCAGTAGAACAGAGAGATCTGAAATGGACATGAATTTGGTAAGACTGGAACACATGCAGGGGGAAAGTCTTTTTATTGCTTATGTCTTGAGAAGACAGGGACCTGAGGATGAGTGAACTTTAAAACAAAACAAAATCCCTTATGTAATTTCTCAACAGAGGATACTTTCTTTGCTCCAGTTGAGAAATATGTTGTAGTTCAATGCAAAGTAAAATGCCAGCTAGGTACTAGTAGATGTTTCACATTGATGTTAACTGCAAAGTGAAATACCAGCTTGGTGCTGGTTGGTATATTTCACTTTGCAGTGAATGTATTTCCATTAACTACAGGTAGATTAGGTGTAAGGATCAAAGTGACCGAAATTCTTCATCTTGAAGACTGAAGTGACTGACTAGATGCAGTGACACTGCATACTCTGAGTTTCATTCTGGTTTTGTCTTGGCCACATCTTTATACTCCAGATCCTATGACATAAAAAGATGGAATAGAACCACTGTGACGGCCTTTTTTGTTGGAATTCACCGTTGTAAGAATCATTGCAAACAAAATGAAGTGGGTGTCAGGTTCCTGCTCAAGATAATTATCCAATTAATTTGTACACAAACTGAGAGAAAGGTTGCTGAAGGAAATGTAAGCATATTTTTTCAGTTGAGGGCTCAGTGTAAAAAATAATTTCATAATGGAAAAGCTGGCCTCATTTGATTTCCTACCACCACCACTTTCATAGCCAGCACATTTAAGTAAGATTACGTAATATTAGCAGCTGTGAGCACAAAATACCAGTTTGGTTTTTGTGTTTAGTATCTGTGTAGCAGCTCAGTGTAATTTCAAAGGAAGTACACATTTATTCTGAAGAGAGGTGATGACTCATTTGTGGTTAATACCACCTGGAGTTTTTCTTCAGATTACCCATCAGTTGGATACAATTCATATCACAGTAAATCTAATGAACCGGACATCAGCATTTGTTTGAAGTTATAACATCCAGGTGCAGATATGCAGAGATTCATGAGTCCCTGTTTGCTTTCAAGTCCAGTGGCAGCCAAACTCTTGAAGAAGTTCAAGTTTCCTTGGAGCCTAAGTTGTTCTTGTTAACATGATACCACAGCCTCTGGGAGTGCTTAAAAATATTCAAGCAGCTGAAACTGTGAGACTGACAGTTACCTGAGTCTGAAGCCCAAGGACTGACCCTTGCCTGGGTATTTCCCCTACCTTTCTTGCCACTGTGGCCTGCCTGTTAGTTGTAAAGCTGACTTACATCCAACAGAACAGCCCAAAAGTAGGGGAGACCTTGAGGTGCTACTGCAAAAATCAAGAATGTGATGACAAGAGCCCTTCTCTGAGATGTGGAGTCAAATCTTTTACTGAATTGGGCAGTGTGGGAACAGGAACAAAATTATCATCAGCTAAGTAAGTGTTTTAGCCTCTGGGCTCATGGCTAGCCAAGTGACCCTCAGCTTCTGCAAACTGGAAACATGCCTGAGAAGTTGAGGTGGTAAGTCAATGAAATGACGGAAGCATCCAGCATTGTGTGATTGCTTCTATGGGTGAATGCCTCTAAAACCTATGTCATTGAGTAGGGGAGGACCGATGATGAGAGTGCTGTGTGGGGATCAGTGCCTAACTGTCTTCAAGAGATGAAGCTGGGTGGTTCTCCACTAACCCCGTTGGTCCCTGAGAATTTTCACTTAAGCATCTGTCTCCCATACTGTCACGTATATTGAGCTCTGGCATATGTTTTTGGGCTGTTACTGCCACTAAGCAGCAGAGCTCATTAAAAATAAAAAAGTTTTCTGAAGACTTTGCGCTTAAACCAGGGCTATCATGAGATTATGCAGCTCTCTGCAATCGCAGTTTTACCCTCTGTCCTGTGGACGATTTTTGCTATTCTGCTGTGATGTGAAAATGCAAAACTGTTTTAATAATACTGAATTTTTATTCCATGTTTCCATGGGTACTTTCAGAAAGAAGTAAGTACAACGTCGGTGATGTTGTGTTTGTCTGTGTGCATCTGGCATGCTTGATCATACTGTTAACAACACTTTCCTCACTTGAGCTGGGTAATTGTTTGCCAGCTGTTGAAATGATCAAATTGAGCATTTCTTGCTAGCCTGATTACGACACACTCTTTATAAGAACCACATCAACAACATGTGTGTCATGTGAAGAAAGGCAGAATGCTGTAGGCAAAGTCTTAATAATTGCTAGAACAGTTGGAATTTCTACTCTGTCTTGTACAGAATTTGGTACAGTGATTTGCTCTAACCGTGGGATGCTTTCCTAGCATTCAGAGGTAGAAATTAAATGAGATGACTGTTGATGCCAGTCCTCCTGTCCCAATCTATTAAAATGGCTGTGTTTTTAATTAATCTTTGATTTTTTAATTTTTTTTTTTCCCCAAAGAAGAGAGGGTGAAATTCAGGCTACAAAGCAGTGCTTAGTAACAAGCACCAGTATAACGGAGTGCAGTTTGTTCACTGCTCCACCGTGCAGTCTAGATCAAAGATTTCCAGCTGCAGGATTACATAGTTCCCCTTGAAACATTGCACAGCAGGCAGTCAGTGTGGATCAACTGATAAGGCTGGGTCTAGGTGGGTTGTGGGCTGATGATGCACTTGATGGCTCAGTGGGAGATCATTCCCAGAGGTGGGGAGTGTGAAGTCACTGAGGTCCTGTTGGCTGGAGGATGAAGGTGTATGTGTTGAGTGCGATGAGACAAGACAGGCGTGCAGTGGCTGGAGAGTAAGTTGGTACCCAAGGCTGGCACTGGTGGACCCATACAAACGAGGTCCGAGATCCCCCCCTGTACTGTGTTGACCATAAGCTGCTCTCTGAAGTATCACAGAACTGACCAGAATTATTGCTGCTCAAATGTACTTGTCAGTTCCCTGGAGTCCCTTTGCTGGCTTCTGATCTTGGGAAATTCAAGTATCTGGAAAACAGACTGTAGGAGTGGAGTGTAGTATGGGGAAGTGGAGGCTGGAGGCTCTTTTGAAGAGGTACAGTTTGTCCATTTGGAGTTAAGATAAACCTGGAAACTCGATACACATCACAGCTGACTGAGAATGTGGTTTGTGGGCACTCCTTTCCCTCAGTCACTGTGGTGATTCCTGTCTTTCACTGTCGTCTTGTTCTGGCCACTTATAAAATGATCACTTGCATGGCAGTTTGTTCTGTGAAAACCAGTCTACTTCTCTTCGGAAATAGCAGAAGGTGATAGAACCTCAGGAAAAACTGTCAGGATATTGCTTGGTGCAATGAAAATTATTTATGTTCTGACTGGAAGAGCAAGAATTGTAATATAAGTATAAATTGAAGTATTCTGAGTAAATAAGGTTGTCTTAATTTTTTCTTTGGTCAAAACAATCATTTTCTTTATGATAAAGGAGAAATTCCTTTCAGTCTTGCTCTGAATACCCGCTATGCTCCATGTCATCGTGGTCACAAGCACACAGCACCAGCAAACTATAAAATGAATGTACAGGAGCCAAGCAAAAAGAAATTGAATATACTGTTTATATGGTAGAATATTTTTTTCTCATCAGTTCTTAGACATCAAACTTAAGCCCATTCCTGTAGAGGAAGGCGTTTTAAAATACCAAAACTGAGCATGAGCTTAACGTAGTTTTCTGGAAGTGGATTGCATTTGAGGAAAGTGTTTGTGGTGCATCCATTGGGTTGGAGGGTTTGAAATAAAATTTTTGTTTTAAATGCTTCTGACTGTGTATTGCTTTTAACAGTGACAGCTACAGTGACCTCAGCGATGACAGCTCTCCAGAGAAAGAGTTTCCTAATTCAGAAACAAGCTGAAATGATTGTATGAGGTTGCAGAAACGGATGATGAGGTAAACTGAATCATTTTGATAATGCTTTATGACATTTATTTCTTCTAGACTTAAAACAGGAGACAAAGTTATCTTGATTCTCCCTTTTGTTTCAAATCCCATCTTGGACCTTATGTTTTCTTTCTTGCCTGCAGCACTTAATTGGTTTCCTCTTCTGCTGCTGGATTCTGCAATTGAGTTATTAAAGTCTGCTAAGTGTTTTGGGTACAGCTTATATGTAGGATGCTGTACAAAATCAAGTTGTGTTAGTGTTTGAAGATACAATGAAACTACATTTTAAAATTATGCTTTCTTTCTTTGTTACTTTAGTTTGCAAGTTTGGATCACTTCGAGTATACCATATTGATATGACTTTTTATTTTGCATTGATTCACCTGTAATTGCATTTGACCCATTGATACAACAAAGACATCCCAAGAAAAATACTTGGATTTAAGCTGCGGAGTGGTAGAGATACAAACAAGTTTTATAAAATCGTAGCTTTTTTTGCCATAGGCTTTGCCAAAGTGATGTTGAGTTGGTTGTTTTTTTCACCTGTAAACATGGTAGCCCTAGATTTCCTTTCAGTTTGGAGATCATATTTCCTGTGGGCCACCTGGCTTTTGCAGGATCTGGGCTTGAATCTTAGTCTTGCTTTATTTTTCTTACACAGATTCATCAGACTTGTGGGTGGTGTGGTACTCTCATATGCATGTGCATTCATGCTTTTCAGTATTTCTGAGCACTTCTGTAAGCAGGACACAACTTTCCCCTCTGATTTTATTCCCCTCACATGGTGTAGTCACTAAGCAGCTGTGCCAAACAGATGATTAAGGCTGCATATGAATGATGCATTTCTGCTTGATGGTCTCATTATAAATGAGATATATACTGGCATGAGATGCTAGAAATTGGAGTTTAGTCCTCAGCCACAGCATGGGATTCTTCCGTGATTTCTAATTTATTTCTTTTTCCCTCGCGTGTACCACATGTTAATGATAATAATACAACCCGAAATCATGAGAGGTGAGAACAGGTTGTTAAATGTTTCCATGATCTGGTGCATGCAGATACGGTACTGATTCATGTCCTAGAGTGATAAAATGTTCTTTTTTACTCTTGCCCATATTCTTCCCACCTCCAGAAATCACTGTGGCTCTGTTTCTTGAGACCAACACATAGCACAGGACAGCCCCTTTAGCTTTGACCTTGCTTTCCTCAGTGGAACTTATGAATGGTAATTCTTGGTTTACCATTACAGTTGTGGCTTTTTCAGTGCTTGGATGAATGTACTTTTGTGATGCTTTTGAGTAGTTATCAATAGTCAAGCTGATTTTGTTTGAACATGTCACTAGTGGATACTAATTGTATTCAACAGAATTAGTCTAGAAAGGGTTAAATAACTAATTCCAGATAGAAAAGAAGGATAGAAGCATTGGCTTATTTATTTTTCTCAGGGTTAATTCTGCCCATTAATCAGAGCTGGATACACATATAGACTATATCTAGCTTTGTGGTTTTGCTTTATACTGTTTGATCTGATGAAATGCATCTACCTGTAGTGTTTACCGTAGGACTACTTTGAAGTCAGTCAGTGGATTTGAGAGAAGCTGACATAAGTATGAAATAAACTGAGTTAAAGAAGAAATACTTTTAATCATTATTTTTTATTCCTGCTTATTCTTCCTTCCCCTCTCTCTTTTTTGTTTTTACAGGAAGTTGGGAACAGGACAATACTGAATAGAAGAAAGAAGAGTAGTAAGCTGCTTATGGTCCTTATAGTGTCTCCTCCTATACTTATTTTCAAGAATCCTCTTTACAGAAAACAGTTTTACTGTCCTGTAGCAAAAGCTGTTCTATATAAATGCTGTTTCTCTTAAAAAATGACAAAACGGTTATGCACCTTACATGTTAATCATTATTGGTCTTGTTCGATATTTCAGAATAATCTCAGGTGAATATGTATTAATTCACTACTGTTCTTGATTTGAAGGAAGATTTCATTGTTTTCAATTCACCTGGGAACAAGAAGATAAAATGCATTAGTTTTTGTGAATGAGAGGGAATGCACTAAAAATTTAAGGGAAAGTTGTCTTATCCATGAGCACTAGAGAACTGCTTCAGGTTTGTTTCCTTTGTTGTATATATATATTTTTTTTTAACTTTTTTGCTGTTCAATATGTACAAATGAGAAATTGTTGCTCTTTGTGATTATAATAATTGATGTTGGATACACATCTTTTCACTTTGCTTTTATAAGTGATTTTACTTTACAAAAGCTCATTTGCTCTATTTCTCCTGAAAGGCTGATAATACTGAACATAATTCTGACCTACAAAATTACAGAATTGATATTAGAAGGTGGTTTTGTATTTGTATTGTGTAACAGAGAAAGTAAATACATTCATATGTTAAAATGTAATTTGAACACTTGTTCAAAGTTGTAGAAGAACCAGTCATAAACCTGGAGCATTATCTGGGCTCCAGCTATGCAACACGCAGTTAATTTCAGTGAATGAATATAAAGGTGAATTAAGGTTCACCCTTGTTTTCCCTCATCGAGTGATCACTCCATGGTCATGGCGCTCATTCCCTAATAGGATAGAACAGTGTATTTTAATTTAGAAATCATAAGTTATTCCACTGCATGACTGTCACAGGCAGCCCTGCAAAGCTGGGACTGCAGCCTTGAATCACTGAGGTAGAAGGGGAAGGTGAGAGGTGCTATACCGTGTTGAAAGCTGGATGCCATTAGCAATGTGGCATCATCAGACCTGTCACAGAAACTGGACCTGAGCTATATAATAGACGGGCTTCAAATGCCTCGGGCACCCTTTCCTATAAAGAACACCTCTGAATTTTGAGCTTTGTGTTTTAGTTTGGTTTTGGGCAAAGTGACTTTTTTAATCCATCAAAAGGTAAATATCTGTACAAAAATAAAAACCACGATGTCCCTTATTACAACTTTGTAAAACACTAAGTTTGAGAGCTTTGAATTGCTTTAGAAAATCTCAGGTTACACAGCCAATTTCTCTTCACTAAAAGAAGCTTTACTGGTGATGGAATATAAAATGTATTCCTATGACAGTGTTTTTCTAAAGCGGTTTGCAAATGCATGCCTTATAAATAGCAGGTATTGACAGAATTGTTGTCACTGTATGTATTCCCCAATGAGAGACACTGGCCACTGGTTTGTGATAGGTGAAGGATTTCCTAAGATTGTCTGTAATGTGCAAATGTATTTTCAAATATATTAAACTGTGTTATTCTGAAGTGTTTAGCTACTGTGTTAAAAGGATCATGGTGCCAATGTGAACTGTGGTGTCAAGGAGGGAATTTTTCATTTAGTCATGTCCCAGTTGTATTGTCTGTGTGATTTATCCAAAAAACCGAGGGGACAAAAAGACATACAACTGGGAGTGAAGCTGGAAATAACACCTTGATCTCCCAGTGCCCTTATATGCATCCTCTTCCTGCTAACTTTGCTACACAAAGCAGTATCCTGTAGGCAAAAACATCACTGTCACCAGGGGATCCATCTCCTACCTGAGCTGGCAGAAGCAGCAGCATGCCATTTCCAAAATGGAAGAAAGCAAATGAGCCTTTTCCAGCCAAATCCCGGGCTGCATTAGAAGTGATGCCAGCAGGTCGAGGGAGGTGGTCCTTCCCCTCTGTTGAGTCCTGGCCACACATGGAGTGCTGTGTCCAGTTCTGTGCTTCCCAGTAGGAGAGAGACATGGGTATATTGGAGGGACTCCAGCAAAGGGCCACTAAGGTGATTAAAGAACTGGAGCATCCCTCCTGGTGGAGGGATGGCTAGAGAGCTGGCAGAGGAGCTTGCCAAGCC
>NW_010519997.1:0-1062 GCF_000687285.1 Phaethon lepturus
CTGGATGCACTTGGCCATTTGCTCAAAGACCGTCTGCGACAGGCCAAATTTCTTGTGGGCAGACCTCCCTGCAGCTGAGCCCAGTTAATCCCCTTCTGCCAGAACGAACCCCCCTCTTCCCCAGACAGCCCCATCAAAAGCAAAAGAAGGAACAGCCCTTAAACACTTCCGTTGCAGGGCCATGCTAAGCCGAAGCATCAACCTGAGTAGCCCCCGTGACAGCAGTTCAGCCCACAGAGAAAGTTGGAGCAGACTCAGGCTTACCTCGTTCCTCGAGGAAAGGGAGGCAAGAGAGGACGATGCAGGGCCTGGAGCCACTCAGGCTTTTATGCTGTCTTCCAGAGCCCCACACGGCCACAAACATTCCATGGTCATGAAGCATCTAAACACCTAGTAGCTGCAGCTTGCCAAGGCCTCGCAGGTGATTAAGACCTTGCCTCTTTCATCCAAAACCTCGGCTTGATAACATCAAGAACCATAGAATGAATCCCAGAATGGTTTTGGGTTCGAAGGGACCTTAAAGATCATCCAGTTAAAGTTCTCATACAGTGGAGGAATGGGTTGGTCCTGCATGATCTTTTAGATCCCTTCCAACTAGATCAGGTTGATCAAAGCCCCACCCAAATGGACTTGAACATTTCCAGGGAGGGGTCATCTAGATCTTCTCTGGACGACCTGTTCTGGTGTGTCACCTCTCTCATAGGCAAGAGTTTCTTCCTAATACCTAATCTCAATCTCCCGTGTTTTGAGTTCAAACCATTACTCAGTGTCCATCTCTACACTCCCTGGTAGAGTCCTTCCCCAGTTTTCCAGAAGGTGTCTCGGGAGCCTTCCCTTTTCTAGGAGAAACATTGCAAACTCTCTCAGCCTGCCCTTACACGGGAGGGACTCCAGACCCCTGATTGTCTTCCTGGCCCCACTCTGGACCTGCTCAAGTACCTCCATGTCTTTCTTGTTCTGGGGGCCCTAGAGCCGCACACATTACTCCAGGTGGGGTCTCCAGAGAGCTGAGCTGAGGGGGAGAATCACCTCCCTCGATCTGCTGGCCACAGTGCTTTTGCT
>NW_010519998.1:0-1931 GCF_000687285.1 Phaethon lepturus
TTTGTCCCTACTTGACCTAACGAGATCCTTGACTTAGAGGAGTCAGCTAACACATTAAGAGCATACACCTACATATACCAAACAAAACTCTTCTTCTCCTAGCCCAAGTAATACTTACCCCATAAAATTCCCAAATCAGTCTCAATTCTTATTCCTTTGCTATTTTCTCACAAACTCCTTGCAAAACCAACCTCGATGTGCAAATATGCACTTCTTTAAAAACACTTGTTCTAGTTTTCCACTACAACAGGTTGATTTGCTGTTGAAGGATAGGCTTATTTTATTTTTGTAACCAAGCTATGCTTAACACTAGGAGCCTTATTTTAACAGCACTTTGTTTGTTTATTTAAGTCCCCTGCTGTTGCACAGCATCTGCAGCATATCCTGTGGGATGCTCATACAGTTGAGCCCCTGGCAGCCATCAGTGCTTTTTAACCTTCATATCGTCCAGCCCTACTCAGACAAGGGCTGCATGTAGTTCCAGATGTAATTTTCTCTGGTGGCAAAACCAATTTAATACATTTCCATCCGTACTTGCCGCAGTTACTCATTCCTTCCCTTGTACAACAATTTATTGCCTCCTTAACCATGCTCGTGTTGCAGGACAACGCATGTTCAGTGCCATGCTCTAAATTAGGTGAGTGAAATAATCTGGGTTGTAAAGACTTTTTTGGTTTGGGTTTTTTGTTTTTTTTTTGTTTTTTTTTTCTGGAGAATTTTTCTTAGCTTAGAACATTTTGCTGATGCTATTGAGTAAAGTCTTATCCATGATTCTGCTGGCAGAACTGAGGAGATAAATAACAGTAAGGGAATGGAAGCAAGCAGCTAGAGTGGAAAACGTTGTCAGAGGAAAAACTGTTCATGGACCTCCATCCTTAGATGCTATAGGTTTTGGCTCCTCCTCTGGAGGAACCAGAAGTCCTGTTTTCTATGATACAGAAACCCTACAGTGCAAAGAAATCTTGAAAACAAACTTAGTCACAACTATGAAATCCACAGATATCACAGAGCTCTAAAAGTCCACAGAATACTTTTGAATTCTTATTCAGACAAGAAAATTGTTATTAGGTTCCTAATTTGGTTGTCTATTCAGCTTTCTGCCTGGCTCCTGAATTTGCAGCTCTGTAAGAACTGATTCTGTGCTTTTCATTCAAAAAACTATTTTTCTGATTCAGAAGAGCGTTTTGCTCCACCACTGCACGCAACATTTTGTTGCCTAGCTGCATTTTAGCCTAAGAGTGTGAGATAACTGACACAGAACAGACAAAACCTTGGATACGTAACCTGTGACATTTGTGAGGCACAATATTTCTGCACACAGTGCATAGGAATAGCCAAAAAGAATTGTTCAGTCCGTGGCTGAGATCCCAACAAGCAATGAAAATCCTGGAGTGACCTCTCCCTGAGGCATGGGCCATATGCACGCAGGGCATATCTACCCAGTTGGAGCGGTAGTATTTTTGGGCTTGCACTGAAGTATGGGAAGCTTTGGTGGTGGTTACTGTGCAAAGAAATACCTGGGTAGCTCAAGATAAACTGGTGCACTACGTGCTCACAGTCTCTGAGGAAGAGCAGAAGCTCAGCAAATTTATTGAAGGAAATGGTGAAAAATAGAGAGCATTTTAGCCACGGCATCACGTGAGCAGAAGTAAAGAGGAAGGTGAGGCCAGGGCGATGCCGGGCTGGCGTGTCAGCCCACGGGTGGGGCCAGGCCCGGTGAGGAGACCCAGGGCCAGACGCAGCCCGGGATGGCCAGGCAGGGCCGTGGGGATGGGGCTGGGCCAAGGCCAGACCAGGGCATGGGCCCGTGGGTGGGCAGGGCAGGGCTGCGGGCAGCCGGAGGCCAGCCCTGCTGCTGCAGCGTCGCTGGGGGCGGGGCTGACCGCCCTGGGGGGCGGAAATGGGGGCCTGGGCCACGGGCAGGGTGCCGG
>NW_010519998.1:2201-2543 GCF_000687285.1 Phaethon lepturus
AGGGCTGGGCAAGGGCAGGGAGGTCATCGGTGCCCTCAGGGTCATGACAGGCAGAGAGTCAGGTCAAGAGGCAACTGACACAGAACAGAGAAAATCTCACCTCACCGCAGCGTGATGGGGTGAGGGAGGATAACATCGTGAGGTAAATCTGCCCAAACTCATTCGCCATGGGTTAGGTGAGACACTACAATGAAAAAACCCCACCCTAGCAGATTTACAGTTTGCTGAACGCAATTTGTTACGATCTTGATATAGAAATAAAACATACTCTACGCCTCTAAGCCATTGAAAAGCAGTCATAAAATTACTGCAACCGATAAACATACCACAATGGAAACAGAA
>NW_010519998.1:2617-26721 GCF_000687285.1 Phaethon lepturus
CACAGAAAATATTTCAGAGACAAAAGTTCTTGCAAATATGCTTTCATTCAAGCCTGCCTGATCCTGCCTTCTTCCCGCTCCCACGACATTCCTGATTAAAAAAAGAACGGGTTTGATATGTGGCACTCTTGCTGCTTGCCTTTCTCTCCTATCTTGTGGGTCTCTGTGGGCTATTAGCACCCAAAGGGAAGATAAATCTTTTGCCCCCTTCTGCCTTGTTTTATGAATAGGTAAAGCTAGTTAAAAATATACATATATATATATATAAAAGAGTAAGTAGAGAGCCAATTAGGTGGTGTTTTTTCCTACACTGAAAAAATAGCATCTCATTTTTACTGGAAGATTTTCTGAAGGACTGAAAAGCTCTCTGCATCTTTCATAGCAGGGGACAGGCAGTGGATGCCACAAGGGCGGTGGCTGGACGTCTGGGCAGGCATGCCTACGCTGCCCCTTCCCGCTTGTCCCACCCGCGTCTCAGTCGCTGTGTGGAGAAGGAGACTGAGGAACCGGAGACACTTACTTGTACTGTTACACCAGCTTGTCCCTAACAAACGTGTCCGTCTACAAACCTCCAAAAGAGAAGGCTTGGCCTGTAGAAGCACTGAGATGTGGGAAAGATCTGTCGTATCCACTATACAGCTGCCTGCTTTATTGTGCTTTCTTCTGAGTCCCTTCATTCAAGTTCTTTAAGAAAAATAAACATAAGCTTGCTTTTCTTCATTATAAACCTCGCTGTGCTTTGTATGGAGATAGTTATGAGAAGAAACACTTGTTCTAAGCTACGGGGATGTTTTATTTTAAATTTGAGGTAAGAATGGGTCCTCTGCAATTCTCTTACTGCCTCTTTTGAAGAGTTTGTATTTCATATGAGGCTGGATCACATCAAATAACTAAAGCATGCTTTTTCCCCAGCGATGGTTTCTAATTACTGTTTAACTATAAAACTGAATGAGGAATTAGATGGGCAGTAGAATGACAGAGAGTTTGACATAAACATTCAAAATGAAAAATAAACTCACCCGGGAGTGAAGGGGAGGGGAGGAAAGCAACAACATATGCAACCCATTTTATAATTCAGGACAACCTTTAACATTTCAGCTATTGCTTCATCTGGGCAGTACTGAAGCCAGAAAAATGCAGATTACCAGAACTCCCCAATTTTAGGGTTTGTATGAAAACAAGGTGATTTACTATGTTGACTTTCTCTACTGAGCTTTTGTGTTCTGATTTGTTGATGTGATAATGGTTTCACAGGCCTAATGTAAAAAGTCTTTCATTTCCAGGTATCGCTTTCAAGCTGTCATTTCACAATATGCGGTCCCTAACCACATACCACCTCCATAGTTGTGTCAACACAACTGTTTGTGGAACTGTAATCTAAACTGGATCACTGAACTGATTTGGATTAAAAATAACATTTGCTTTGGAGGGGACAGGGCGTGGGAATGAGCTACTGGGGGCAGAAAAGGGCTGACTGAGATGGAGGGAGGAGAAAGGATGGGAACTCATTAAACTAGTCATACCACTGAAGTTGAGTAATTGTGAAACTGTGAATTCATGATACTCACCTTTCAGCTAACACAGCCATGCTTTTCACATAGTATTAATCAAATTAGACACATTGAACTCTCATTCCCATTACATTTAATGCAAACAAGGGAACAAATTCCATGAAGAGCTTATGAGCTGTCAGTCAAGACTACATCCATTCCACGTACTGTTCATACTATACCAAATGAGGCAGTAGCAAACAACACTACTGCAAATGTCTAACCCTGATCTCAGGGAGGTCAGTGAAGGTACACCTTGCTAAATAAGCAAAAGCCAGGGAGTGAGCTCTAGCCCTGGTCTTAATCATCGCCACAGATGATTTGTTAACTTTCTCCCAAGCTCTGCACTGGCCTGCCACGTCTTGCTCATTCAAGGCAATTCTTATATAAAAAGGACTAACCTCAAGCAGTGTGGATACAGGTCAGCGGAGACACGGTGGCTTAAGCCAGTTACTCATTCCTGTCCCACTTTTGTTACACAACATTGAGAGACCTGACTGCCTTCTGTTTGCTTTCAGCAGGCTTTAGGTTAGGATCCAGAAACGAGAATGCCAAAACAAGTTATTCATACTTGAATTTCACACAAAGAGATGTAAGCAACACAAATACACTTGTAGCCCCTCTGTATATTTTGCTTAATATAGATCTGGAACTAAAGGAATTCAAGGACTGAATTAGAAACTGACTTAATGAAAAGATGATTCCTTCTTGTAAAAAGTCACCATGATTACCCAGTCATCTGGAATAATAATTTAATGACATCAGTATGTCAAGTAAACAATTCCACAACCAAACACTAGAGTGACCCATATGTAATTTCCTTATTTATAACACAAGTATCAAGAGCACATAAAATTTTAATTAAATATAGTAGGTCATTTGCTATAGATCAATCAAATAGCTGCTAAAATCATTGCTAACATGTAATCAGCTTGCATAATGCTTTTATCATATCTTAAAATATTATTTCATGTATTTATCTCAGCTTTCTCCTAGTGAACAATCATTTCCCAGATGCTCTATCAATCCACATAAATAAAAATCCTAAGTAATTTTCTAACTTGTAACAGTGACGGTATAGTCAGACTTTCATTATCAAAACACCCTTGGGATTATGGCTAGAAGCAAAGTGACTGTCCTTAATAGAAAAAAGATATGATCTTTTGTCCTCTTGCGAAGAAAATCAGCACCAACAAATACATGATTCCTAATTTTTAGTAAGCATTCTTTTACTAGCTGTAGACCCACAAATGCAATTTGCAGTCTAGCCTTTTCTGCGCTAGGATACAACCAAGTACAATATCTAAGTTAACATATCAAAGTCATGTTTGATGGACAAAAAGAGGTGGAGATTTGTGATGTCTCTGAATGTCATGACTGTGAACACTGTTGGTAGAGTAATGGGTAGTGTTTGTGGGCAGAGACATTCAAATGCTCTTACTTAATTCTGCTTAAGCAAAAGTTATTTTTCTACAAGGTTGTGATCATCACTGTCATAGACCAATTAGTGAGTGCCCTGTGTGTTATCTTTTGCCAAAAGTGCTATGTAATTCTTCATGTACTGTGGCTCCCATAGGGAATATTTGACAGTGAATGACCTCCCAGAAATAATTAATCAGGCTTGAATTTACTAGGGAAGCTACAAGGGCAGTAGGTTTCCTTCTAGCACAGGATGCTGTGGTGTGTAAGCTTTTGCCTCCTGTACCAGAGGCAGAGCAATATGACTGTGCAATTCCTCCTGATCATGGATGTCTTTATCCTGTTAAGAAAAATCACCACTTTTCTCGTATTATTCTAATTGCACCGACAAGCACAGGGCAGGTAAATAACAAAACCAGAATTTACAATACAAAACTCACACTGCAAATTTTTTTCACAGAAGTAATTGCCAGATTCTAACTGGATGCAATCTATGTTGTTTTGGAGAATGTATCTACACCCTCTGCCTCAAAGAAGAGTTCTAGAAGGGAATGACAGTCTTTGCCTACCTGCAAATGCCTCCACATTTTTATAACATCCAAACAATACAATCATAATGGTGAACAGTAGCTCTGTAAGTGTGTTGTATGAGGAGACAGAGAGTTCAAAAAGATCATGATTTAACTGACTCTTAGAAATGGAAGAAACAGCAGGATGATTTTCCAATTCTGGAACAGGAAGACCTGCAGTGTCTAGTGTGACAAGCAATTTCTGGGCCATGGGTTCACACTACGAAAAGTTTACCTGCAAAATTTTCAGTTACGTGTTCAGCCTCACAGCATGGTGCCACAAACAATTTTTCAGGAGAGCTGAGGGTCTGCTCTCAGCCACATGCCACTGTGCAGGGCAGCAGGGGGAGAAAGGGAAAAATGTATCTAAGTATTCCTACTGAGTGCTTTGTGCCATGAAACCACACCCTGAATGTATTAATTTTCAGATAGTCACATTAGGCAAATCAAAAGACTAGAAAACACAAGTTCTTCTAAAAAATAAGGACCTTTTAGTAACAGTTCAGACTAAACTGCCAAATACTGACACACCAAAGTTCATTAGTCACTCAAGTTAAAAAAATAAACAAACAAACAAACAAATAGAACAGTATATTTATCTCTAGGAGTTGTTTATTTAATTCCTAAAGGTAAAGTATGCCAACCAACGAGTACAAAGATTATTCTTCATGGGTTTTTGTCTGTCTCAGGCAGGAAATTTTGTTTTAATTAAGCTTTTTGATAAACAGATATGTTTCTTCTTGTAGGGGTTGAAAAACTTTGTAGGAAAGTGATGAGTTCCATAAACAAAACGAAGGAATTAAAACCCTCAAAACATTACTGGCAAGCCTGACCAGATATTTTTTAAAACTATAGTTAAAATCATTGCAAACAACATCTGAAGTTATTGTGGAATAAATTAATTGTTTTGTGGAGATAGCTGGCAGACTTTATATTCCCTTACCTGGAAAAACAGAGTGAGAAATATTTCTAAAATGTCTAGAAGCTGTGGATTTAAGCCAGTTTTCCAGCAACTTCATAACTAATAAGATTTATAGGAAGCATAGGATGTCCTGTGTTTCTAAATTTTTAACTAGAAAAGAATCAGCAAGATTGTCCAAATACATACATTTTGCTTCAAAATTTAGCTGCAAAGTAACATTACTTGTTTAGATTCAGATTAGAAGTTATGTTTGAAAACTCCAGCATACTGAATGGGGATCACCATAACCTCTGTTCAGGTTTCAGTGAAAAGCTCAACACAGTTTTATGAACGGTTAAGAACAGTGTTCTCAGTTTCCCCAGCGTGAGCCATGAAGCTGAATAGGTAATTCTGTAAGAGCTTTCGGTAAGTATGTAATGACATAAAATGGGTAATTTTTGTTACAAAGCCTTACGATAATTTTATGGAATGCTGTGTTGCTTGCTCCCAACAGCTTCAGTAAGTATGAAGGGTTGTCTGTGTCTCAAAACTTAGGGCTTGTTTTGCTAAAAGTTATGTTGATAAATTTTATAG
Source organism: Phaethon lepturus (assembly GCF_000687285.1). Lineage (NCBI taxonomy): Eukaryota > Metazoa > Chordata > Aves > Phaethontiformes > Phaethontidae > Phaethon > Phaethon lepturus. The sequence goes on from NW_010519998.1 coordinate 7,651, forward strand.
GTAGATTAATGCATATTACTAAAATTTATTAAAAGCAAATTGACAGATACTAATAAGGACCCAGGAGTACAAAGAAAACAAGATGCTCAAGGACAAGATTCCTGGCTGGCATAATTTAGAACAGTTCCTAGATTTCAAAGAATGTGTATTAATCTGTATCTGCTAAAGATTTCACTCTGTAAGTACACAGACAAAACTTTAGTGAATTTATTTTTCCCCTGAGGGTCTACATACAGATTCCTGCTCATCCCATCCATTCTCACTCACAACGACCTGCACATTCAGAACCTACCCAATGTGATCAAGAGTGGGGAAAACAAAGTCATAAATTATCTAGAATCAGAGACGTGGAACTTTGGGAAAGGAATTTTTGTTCCCATGTTTTGTTGCACTTGAGGACTTACCTATTGAGAATATTTTTCCAGTCTTCAAGTAGGAGTTTGGCAGTTTCTTTCTGAAGAGCAGCACTTTGGCTAGGATCCCGTGACAGCAGGAACATCATTACCGCAGAATGCGTAGAAGCCCTCAGAAACCAAACCACCATGCTCGCTTCCCCATGGAGAATGAATTGTCTTCTGAAAGGTACCAGAACAAAAGTCTAAGTCAAGATAAACAGTGGGATTATAGAAAAACAAGTAGTTCTTCAATGCTTTTACAAATATATCTGAACGGAGATGGTGCCCATGTATGTCACCAAAGACTACTTCCTCACCAGCAAATCCTGTAGAAGTATAGGGGCTGGTGGAAACAAGGCCAGCTTCATGTCTGAAATAGCTTGTGATACAGAGTAATGAGAAAGATAGGCTGAACTGTTAAGAAATTAGGGTATTTCAAAGTACATATGTTTCATACATGAGGTCACTCAGGTGCAGGTTAACAGAGAGTCAGTAACTTCAGTGGAGGACAAAAGAGAAAGCTAAACTGACCTGAAACATGAGAGTAAGTGCTTACATTTTGTGCTCACACACTAGCATCTGGGGGAATAAAAAAATTAGCAAGAAGAGTCTGAGAACAGGGGTCCCAAACTTTTAGGATCAGGTATGTCTGTTTGTAACCCTTTAATTTTATTTGCAGACTGCCCCATGCCCTTTTATTATTAAAGTTAATGGCAAGCAGCTTAAAAGGTTCCAAGGACCAGTTGTGGACAACTTACCACAGCCTTTCATTACACAGTCTGGGAATGGCTTAATTTTCATCTACTACTGATTACCATCTAAAAATGTTTCATTTTACAGAGAGTTTAACGGGCTACTTTCAGTTGTCCTGAAATAAAATTGCAGTGATGGCTTAAGGTCAAAGTCTTGAAAAATGGTTTACATGATAAGGACTATCTCTACAAGGAAGCCTAGAAATGTCTTTCTAACCCTCTCCTTCTGACCACCACCAAGTTTGTAGCTGACATGCTAGAAATTATATTTGCTGTCTTTGGAGTTGAGCAGATATTTTAACACTATTGCTTCTATTCTTAATAATTTTAAATAGCAGTTCACTCAACTATTCTTTAAAAAGTGTCTTAGCTATCTGCTAGATGAGTCCATCAGAGAAAGCTTTATCTCTCTTCTTGCTTCTTTGCTAAAAACTGACAAAAATTATTAAGAGATAAAGTGAATTCTGACGACCATTTCTATTTTGTGAAATAAATGTTTCACTTCACATTTGGTAGAAAAACTAACTGTATATCCTTCGCTTAGTCATTCTAAGGTAGATTTTAGAAGGGAAAAATGCATGGATTTCAGAAATTACATACCAAAATATATCACTGAAATTCAATTAAAGGGTACCAACGTCACACCATGCAGAGGAGCTGGTAGGGGACACTTTACATTCTGCATCTAGTCGCCTGGCATGTGTCAGCATCTTCAAGGTTACCCCTTGTCACATGAGAGGCATCAGTTTCCACTGAGCTGGGGGGCTACTATTACAGCAAGCTTAAATCCGGAATGGTTGTCCTCCCCCGTTCATAACAGTGTTTAAAGCATTTGTGCCTATCTCGTAAGCTCTTTCTGGCCTAAGGACTTTTGCTATTTTACAGTCCAGGGTACAGTCTGTGCTGTGCTCTGGAATATCCACTATCTGTACTCCACATACAGCTGAGACATGAATCACTCCATAGTAAGTCAATTGCTTATTACATTAAAGATTGTCCCTTGCCTATAGATTTCTTTCTACCCATGTTAGAATAGCTAAATCTTTTTCTATACAACTTCTATTAAACTTAAACCCTGCAGATACATTGTCTTAGTTGCCTTATATATTTTGTATTAAACTGTGGCATAATAATGAAAAAATTATTTATCCTTTCTGCAAATTGGCATCTCCCTCCCCCTTGGAAATATCCAGATATTTAAGAGACTTCTGAACACATAATAATCTTGAAAGATTTTTGGCATACAATAAGAGAGTTTGAACTCTGAAACAAAATCACCTTACAAAGTCATAAATTATTGAGTATTGCCATTCAAATCACACAGCCTGTTTCTTCAGCTCCAACAAACAGGTCCATTTATCTTTTGAACTCAAAGATCTTTCCACTACTTAGTTATCATAATATATTCTACATGATTTTGGGACAATCACTGAAGCGCAATAAATTCCACAATCTGCGAAAAAAACTATTCTATTTTTATGTCATGAATAGAAAGAAGCCAATGGACTGCTTTTCAATGGTACTTACCACCTAGCAGCACCCAGTCCCACTGGATATAGTGTAATGATCTTGCATTGAGGTGAAAATATGACTTGAGACCCAAGACTTCTCAGTACTAATTTTGGAAGACCTGGAAAAGGCAAACACATTGCTACGCACTAAGAACTAGGTGTATGTATGTTGGTTTTGTATGTTACCATTCATTTATGAGGCATATATGATAATATCATCCATGACATATTTTGGAAAATTTGTGGACTATATCACATATATAGACACGCTTGTAAGGCTGATAATGGAATGATTGAGGAACACAAAAATGCAGTCTGTGCTTCTATGTTAGTAATTTAATGTACTAGAGGAGGTTGGTTTTAATAGACATTTCCCTTCTTTTTATACTTAGAGATGTGATGTACAGCCAAGCACATCACGGCTGTTCAGAGCCGTTTCCCTCCAGAGGGAATCAAGGTTGAAGAAACACAGAGGGCCACCCCCCAGAGCACCTCATCTGGCAGTGTGGGCTCAAGGTCCTCCAGCAGTCACCTGCCATGCATACACTGTGTGTCATGGACCAACACTTGGCATGAGCCTTACTGTTGTTCTGGGTACTGTTGAAAGGCATGTAAAGAACAATGCAATCATCAGGCACAGCCAACATGGGCTCACAAAGGGAAAGTCTGGTTTAACTAATTTAATATCCTTCTATGATAAGGACACCTGCCTACTGGATGAAGGGAAGATTGTGGATGTACTTTTTCTGGTTTTTTTTAAGGCTTTTGATACTGTCCCTCACAGCATACTTCTGGACAAGTTGTCCAACCGTGGGATGAGCAGGTTCACGGTGCACTGGGTGAAGAACTAGCTGAAGGGCAGAGCTTTAAGGGTTGTAGTGAATGGGGCTACATCTGGCTGGTGAATGGTCACCAGTGGTGGTCCTCAGGGTTCAATTGTAGGGATAGTTCTGTTCAATATATTTATCAATGATCTGCATGCAGGAATTGAATGCACCATTAGCAAGTTTGCTGATGATGCCAAACTGGGAGGTGCAGTTGACTCTCTTGAGGGACAAGAGGCCTTGCAGAGGGATCTGGATAGACTGGAGCACTAGGCTATGATTAACAGCATGAAATTTAACAAGTCCAAATGCTGGATCCTGCACCTAGGACAGAGTAACCCCAGGCACAAGTATAAATTGGGAGAGGAGTGGCTGGAGAGTAACCCTGCAGAAAGGGATCTGGGGGTGCTGATTGACAGCAGGATCAATAAGAGTCAGCTGTGTGCCCCGGCAGCCAAGGGGGCAAACCACATCCTGGGGTGCAGCAAAGACAAGTGCAACTGGCCGGTCAAGAGAGGTGATTATCCCACTGTATTCAGCACTAGTGCGGCCTCACCTTGAGCACTGTGTGCAGTTCTGGGCCCCACAATTTAAGAAGGACGTGAAGGTACTTGAATGCATCCAGAGGAGGGCAACAAAGCTGGTGACAAGTCTGGAAGGAATATACTATGAGGAGGAGCTAAGGACTCTGGGTTTGTCTAGTTTGGAGAGAAGGAGGCTGAGGGGCGACCTCACTGCTCTCTGCAGCTTCCCGAGGAGGGGTTGGGGAGAGGGAGGTGCTGAGCTCTTCTCCCTGGTACCCAGTGACAGGAAGCTGGGAATGGTTCAAAGCTGTGCCAGGAGAGGTTGAGGCTGGATGTTAGGAAACACTTCCTTACCGAGAGGGTGGTCAGACACTGGAACAGGCTGCCTAGAGAGGCGGTCGATGCCCCAGTGTTTAAGATGCATTTAGACAACGACCTTAACAACATGCTTTAACATTTGGTCAGCCCTGAATTGGTCAGGAAGTTGGACTAGACGGTCATTGCAGGTCCCTTCCAACTGAAATTTCTATTCTATTCTATTCTATTCTATTCTATTCTATTCTATTCCATTCCATTCCATTCCATTCCATTCCATTCCATTCCATAGATGCAATATAGACATATGGTTCTGGAATGATAATAGATCTCAGCAAGACAAAACCCAGTGCTTCCCCTTTGCATTGCACCAGCTGCAGAAGGAGATATGCCACAAGTATTAAAAAGAACTCCATAAATATTAAAAAAAATATAAATTTCTTCTAAAATTTGTGTCCTTCATCTGTGTAACACATTTCTGACATTTGGGCACTCTCACACTGCAGCCTTGTGATCTGTGAACAGTGTGGTCACTCCAAGTTTATTCCAAGAAAACCTTTATTTCACAACCTCATGCATACATGTATGTAGGAAATAGGCAGAGATTTAACATATTACATGTTCATTACATATTAACAAACATGTAATGCATACTAATAAATCGATGAATATGACTTATTATGAACATTAATGAACCAATGCATATTAATGAATAATAATGATATTACTGAATGCAATTCATATTAATTAATTACATATTCATTACATTGAACAAATCTTGTCAATACCTGTTCATTAAGCAAGGGTAGTCTCACTCTGGCTGGAGTGGAAGCTGAATTGTATGTGTATATCCATGTAACCAATCTGTGACAACCAAGTAGTAACCCACTATACAGAGAATGTATATGAATTTCCATAACATTTATCACTAATCTGGAATATATTTTCTTATATTTCTTGCTATTTTAGCTAAGAATTTGTCATTTTAGTTAAAGATCTCCAGTTCATATTTAAATATGAAGGTACTTTGAAAGCCAGCTAGTGAAAAAATTAGTAGAAGTTAGTTTTATTTATTTATTTCCTTTAGACAATGCAAGAGAATGCAAAGAAAAGTTTCTACAGGATGTACCACTTCTGCCATACATTGGCTCACAAATTCCACCCTTTACATTTTTGTTGGTAAACTAATAAAAGGTCAGTAAGCTGTCATAGTTTCCAGGTCAAACAAACCAAATACATTTACGGAGGAGATGTGTCCATGGCTTTAATGCGCTGCTTTAGTAGGAGTTAACAAGGAGAGACTGGTTTCCCTGTGCAGGGCCAACATTCCACTCATACCAGCAGAGAGTAGTGCTACTGAGGTTACGGAGATCCTTTCTGATGTTTCAAAGCTTCAAATTGAGATGTGGTTGGCAGGCAGCAAAAGCCCAAGCAGTATGAAAGGCGCAGAACACTGATATAGGAGCTTAGATTAATAAAGGGATTCATTTCATTATATTAACCGACCCCTTTTCACAGTGAATTCATAGAGTTCCTTGTTTCTGCAGTGAACAGCTTTCAGCAGCAAAACTGAGCAGACACTAAGTTTGTGTACTATGTATATCTTCAGGTTTATAACAAGTGACATCATAGCATAAAAATCAGGAATAATTGCAAGGTACAGGTATGGATTTATGTTGGAGCAGCAGGAAGATCATTTTGGCAGTATGTTTTATCTATAACTCAACCACGAGGTAATAGAGATGAAATACATTTGTCAAAAGCCATTGATGGTATTGCTTGGACATTGAAGCCAAATATGGTATTGCTTGGAGAAAATATACACTTGGACTGCTGACAACAGAACCCATCTTCAAGAAAGCCTGCATTTAGGGAGCACACCTGTGTACAGCTTTATTCCACAACTCTAACTTCCTTGGCAATTTTTAGTCCCTTTTCCTCTCCATGTCTGCACAAACTTGGAATCAAATATTTTCCCTGCAGTGAGCTTTGTGTACATGTTTTGTGTATTGTTTTAATTTTAAGTACTTGGCTAGTAGTAAGTTCACAGCAGTATTAGCATTATAAACAACTTGAAAGTACTAAGTAAGTATGCTTTCTAAAGCTGCTGTCCTCATTCTGGTATGTTGACAACAAAATTAGAGAAGAAAATAAAAATTAAAAGACTTCTGTAATTGTCATGATATGAGAATGCCAGGAAGAGCAGAAACAACTTGAAGTCAATCAGTTTCTGAACTACGTAGAAGCTCTGTCAAAACATCATAACTTAGATTTTAGAAAGAAAGGGAAAGGTACTTAAGTACTTAAAGTACTTAAGAGATACTTTTAACAAGGGAAAGAAGGCAGTAGTCATGTTGCCTGAAACAATGAGAAATGTCTCATTACATTAAGGGTTTCTTCCCTTGACAAACTTTTTAGCAGGGCCTGTTGCAGTAGGACAAGGAATAATAGTTTTGAACTAAAAGAAGGCAGATTCAGACTAGTTATAAAGAAGAAATGTTTCACAATGAGGGTGGTGAACCAGGTTGCCCAGAGAGGTGGCAGATGCCCCATCCCTGGCAACATTCCAGGTCAGGTTGGCCGGGGCTCTGAGCAACCTGATCTCGTTGAAGTTGTCCCTGCTCACTGCAGGGGGGTTGGACTAGATGACCTTTAAACATCCCTTCCAACCCAAACTGTTCTGTAGTTCTGTGATTCCCCGTTTCCTGTAAGAAGGCGAAACAGAGTCTCAAATGCCTGTCCCTGCTAATGGCTTATTTTACAAGCAGCAAAATATTAAACAAAACTTTATCTTTTTTATAATACTTAATGCCCTTATGCCTCAAAACAGATGCCAAAGCAGGACAAAACTGCTCTCTGCACCTTTTGGACAAACATTGGCCTATTCCTGCAGTCCTTCACTCAGACCAGACTCCTGGTAAAGCCAAAATGTCAACTACTCTCATTCTGAGGCCCAGGCACCTCCGCTCTTTGGGGGATCAGGCCCTCTTTGGCTAGCAGGACAACATATGCGTAAGAGGTAAACATTTGCCTGGGAAAACAGAAATTTTCTTCCTATTATATAAATGAAGTACCAGTGGCCAGACATCACCTTAAGTAAAAATAATAAAATGCAAAACGCTCAGAGCCATAACAAGATTAATGCTGTAGTTTGGGTGGGTGGGTGAGCTAGAAAAAGACTCCAGAAGGCTTTTAAGCCTTAACTTTTAGCAAATAATTGGCAGAAAATATCTAACAATTTATATGAGGGAATAAAAATATTCATTGTGTGTGTATGTGTGTTGGCTTTGAATACCATGGTCACCCTCCAGCTAAGGAGCCGTTTACATCTGCCAGCCAGCAGCCAGACACCAGCGGGGAGTTGGCAGAACCCTTATGGGCTCATTGTGTGCGAGTCCAGCCAGGGACCAGAGCCAAGCCTCCCGCTCGGGCTCTCCCCAACAGCCAGAAGCAGCAGCTCCCCTCAGTGAGCTAAAAATGACCTCCCTACCCGCTGGCCAAGCCCAGAAAGGTGCCAAGCTTGGTTAGTTCGATGGCCGCTGCTCCCCACACAGCCCACAAAGTGACTGCTGTGACTGTTGGTGTATGGTGTGCCAGGGCTCTTTGGCAAAGTCTAATAGGTTTTACTCCAGGCTTTTCTTCACTGCCTCAACGTTTCAGCCTATTTACAATCTTCCAGTGTATTGCTGCAGTCCTGATACGTAAAGCAAAATGAAGTTATCAGAAGAGTGTCTCCTCCTGCTATTGTTTCAGCAGAAAAAAACACCACCAACCAAAACCGTGAAAATCTGGTGGACTTTTTTTTAAATTATTTATAGACAAGAACAACTCTTGTCCTAGGGCAAAGTCAAAAACCTTGTTTTGCAAAGTTGTAGCAGAGGTAGAGAGGTGGCTGTACCTGAAGCAAAAGATGCCTAGCTCAGCCCACCTGGTGCAGTGACTCCACGGTGGATTTTGCTTTGATTTATTTTCTTCTGGTGAGGAAGAGGGAGCTGCTGGATATGAGCTTTGCTGCACTCATCCATACGTGGGTGGCAGGTTGTGGAGAGGGAGCACATAGTGAGGTACCACAATTGCCACAGGGTCATCAGGGAATAGGGGAAAATAGATGAAAAAAGAGACCTTTTATTGAGCATGGGAGATGAAGCTGGAAAAAACGAGCTTATTCTTTGCCCTTAGGCCACCCAAGGCAGCTGTATGATGTGTATGAGGTAATACCGGCGAGCAAGCAAAAGCCTGTTGACCAGAGCCCAATTCCAGCAGCACAGCCCAGTCACTGCATTAATAGGAAGGTATGAATGAAGCTACCTCTTCCTTTTCCAGGGCATTTTAGAAAAATCTTGCTTTTATCTAACCTTAAGTAATCTGTAGAGGCTACTCGTGGTCACAGAATGTGATTCATTAGCATATTTATGAACTGAAGCAATCGTAAACATAGATATATGTTACATCTGGAAATACAAAGCACACAGAGTCCAGCTCTGTAAACATGAATGCATTTTGTCAATAGATGTACAGTGTATCATAACATTCACAGTGACGGATGTACCTCCTTCAGTCACTCAATACATTGATCCTAAGTGAACGTGAGTATTCAGAAGGCCATGGCACATGTTGATTTGTAATTCAGATGTGTGATCTTTTAAACGACTCAAAATATTTGCATTTTGCAAGTGGAAGATGAAATGGTGGCAACAAGTCCATAATTAGCACTCGAGCCTTTGTTTCATTCAAATTTGATTTTTGCTCTTGTTTTCTTCAGTCTCGAGGAAAATGTCTCTCAAGCTCAAATATGTTTCCAGACAATATTTTTACTGTCCTGTTCATTTTATTCAGGTAAGTCCTTTGGATGTGGGAAAAGAAAAATAATTTTAAAACTAGCTAGGAAATTAGATGGAGAGGAGTGGGCTACAGCTGAGATTTTTACAACTGTGAAAGGATTTTTGTATTTAGAAATGAAAAAAAAAGAAAATAAAGTTAGATGTCAAGGCTGTTAGTAGAAAAATGTGAAGTGTTAATGAGTTTTTATTTAGTGTTGCCAATCACAGCATTCAAAAACCATGAGTCAATCAAAAACTGGCTTAAACATCAAATTCTACATGTGAGAAATTTGGAGTTCTTTGTATTTATGTCTGGTTTTAAGCCTTGGGCATTCTTTATAACAATGATAGCTAGATAACTTCTATTAAAAAATGGAGAATCTTCTATATCTAAGGGAAACGGTATTAAAGAAAAGCATAAAGTTATGAAGCTCTGTAAACTGAAGTGATATCTAAAGTTTTGCAATTGTGGAGCAAGTTCAGTATGAGGAAATGCTTTGTGATAAGAGCTGATTTGGACATTAGATCACCAAAAGTGTTTATGTTGGGTTTTAAAGTCCAAAAAGTTTCATTTTGAAGGTTTTGGGTTTTGCCTATAAAATAATTTTGAGGGGGGTACGCTGCAGAAAATGTTCAAGCTCAAACAGTATGATTAATAGAAAGTGTTGTGATTTATTTTGTGACTAACCTTATTCAGTAATTTAGTCAGGAGTATTTCAGAGCCCAGTACATGCTTTGTAAGTGTGGTGAGTGAAAAATCTCATGGGAAGAGAGAAGTTCATCCTGCCCCTATGGAGTTTCTGATATTCAGTGGCAACAGGGAGGGAAATGGACAGGTCAAAAGCTCTATACCCTGAGGCATTTCTAGGGAACGAGGACTGTGCTGGCAGCAAGCTTCTCCCAAGCTCCACAGGTTTCTGCAGCTCCACCTCTGAGAGGAAACGCTCCAGAATGTAGGAAGAATAAGTTTAAAGCAGAAAGGAAAATAAAACTCCTTGAGCTATCTGAATCCCTCATTCAGTAAGTGGATGGGGAGATAATTTTGAAGTAGGTAGTGAATGACATTAGCAAATGACTAGATGGGAGCGGATGAGTGATGAGACAATGAATAAGGAAGGATGGAATGAGTGGTAGGTGTGATTTGAAAGGACATAGCCCAGAACTGCTATCTTACAGCCTTAACAGGACTCTCCAGGAAAAGATAAAAAGAAGCAGGAGAAACACCTGAGTCACCTGCAAGATAGCTGTTGTCAAAGCTTTCACTGACTTTTTTCTTTCCCCCCCTTTTTTTTTAACATATGCATCTTTTATGCAAGGATTGTAACAATTAGGCCTCTGAAATACACTGTCAGCCCTTAATTCCAGTCTAATTAGGATTGACTTGCTTGTCTGGGAACTCATGATCTCCTTGAATGGAGCTTCTAGATAGGCACATGAACACCTCCAGCTCCAGCAAGATAAACTTACAACACAGTTCCTAAAAAGGCTCAGGCTTGTGCTCACTGGCTAATTCAGCTGGGGTAGGTGAGGCAGCTTTCACCCACAGCTATCCCATCACTCTCCCGGCAGTGGCTGAGCAGGACAGATATTTGAATCACGTCTGTTTACAGTTTGTCCAATACTCATAAACAGAAACTGGTAGTGGTTTTATGTTAATGCTAATTGTACGTTCATATATCATGCTGGAAATTACAGCAGCAGAGGACTGGATGTCAACCCCATTTAAACCTCTCTTTTATTGTGGTTGAAACTTTGGGCAGGATGGGTGGCTGGGACCATGGGCTACTTACCAGCTAAAACTTCTTCTAAATATGACTCAAAGCCCAGATTTAAACAGTCTTCAGCTGAAGTCAATAATACTCAGATCTTAATAAGTTTCAGGCTGCTTTGTGACTGAGATACTCTAGTGCATACTACCAGCAATGGCAACAACCGCTTACGGATGATGTGAAGCCAGTTTTTAAAACATCCTCTGAAACTCAACTCCTCGAGACTGGTAGAGTGAAGAATCCATGTTTATTCTGCATCAAACATTCCCATGTGAAATCTGACTTTTATTTCTGGCATCATTTACTTGGGGCTGTAAAAGAGCGCATCAGACCAGTATTTGGAAAGTGTGGTGTACTGCAACTGTCCAATTCTTCCACTGATTTCCAAAGTAGTGAAAAATAAGTTTGCTATCTTAGATCTGTGTTTCTTCTATATAGTTGGCAACCTGGAGTGTATACTCCTTTATAGCTTACGGTTACACAAAAATACCCGAAGTACCTAAATGAACCAGAAATTCCACTCTCAAAGATAACACCTGCCCCTTTTGCATCTAGGTTTAATTTAATGAGGTTCAAGATTTCAAGCCTCCAAGACACTTCAGAGAATGAGATTTCTGTATGAACATAGGCAATTATACCAAATGAGTTTAAAAACAAATGGAGAAAAACATTTAGTTAAAAGCACTTTTGGATAAGACTGCCTGTTTCTCAATGCCCATGACAAGCTCTGTAGTTTGGTTTGTCTCTAGTTGCTGCTTGTAAGATTTCCACAGGTAAAGGGGGAACCTGGTGAATGACTGCACAGGACAACAGAGAAAATCACTGCCCACAGAATGTTGCTTCAAGCACTTAAGCAAGGGAGAAATCACAAAGTTTTTCTTTCGCTCCCACCTTTTGGTAGCCGAACAGAGCGCTACATTATAGCAAATATACAGAGAGGGGGAGAGAGAAAGAGCTCTCATCAGGAAAAAAGGAAATAAAAAGGAAGGTACCTAACCTAGCTGCTCTTGGGGGGAAAAAGAGTTAACTGTGTATTTAACCAAACACCAGATTAAGCAGCCAGTTATGACATGCGTGAGTATTGTACCCTGCAACATAGAAGAGGAAAACTGATTTTCAAATGGTGACAATAAGTGAATGAATGGAAAAGATTTGCTATCCAGAACAAAAGATGAAATGGCTAACATGAAAAGCTGCCTAATGCTGAAAATAAAGATTAAAATAGAATCTGACAAAAACCCCCTACAACAGCACGGTAAAGAAAACTGCAAGTGTTACGTGTTGTGGACTACCACAAAGCTTTATGAAGGATAGGGCAATATCACTGCACAGAGGTAACATGAGGATGAAATCACAGCTGCTCCAGCTCCATTGCTTGGTCAGTGGTCTTCAGCAGCAGCAACTGCAGACCTCTCTGCAGAAAAGCAGAGAGAAAAACAGAGAGTTATTTTCCTCACATTGGTCAATAGTGAAATTAAAACCCTTAAATCTTTTTTCTTTTGCTGATTTTTTTTGACCTTTTTACCTCACCAGTGCTTACAGTAAAGTAACCGTGCAAAATGTAGTTCCTCTGTAGAAACAACACTGTTACTCAGGTGAGGTGTTTTTGTAAGAAAGCCAGTCTTGCAGTCATATCGTGTTACAGTGCATCCCGGTCAAAGCGAATGGAAACCCACAGCTCACAAAAAAAAAAAAAAAAAGAAAAAAAATATCCGTTCTGCTGCTTGCTCTTCCTCCATAAGTAAGAAAATAGAGTACGAAATAACTCTTCTAGTGACGCACGGTTCAATATGGTTGAAGTGTTATAATGTGTTACTTGAGTCATAACTGACAGCGTGCCAGCCTTACATTTGTTAGAGCAAACAGAGATCAGCTTTAAATTTCCGTGCTGTTATGCAACCGTGCTATTACTTAAAGGACTACTTGTACTCCAGCAAGAAAGGCCATCTACCTTCCTGTTAGGGCGCTGGTAGAATTGTCTCTACTACAGACACATTTTCATACGCACACACGTGTATGTTTAAATACACACGTACACGGCAGCATTTTAACTGCTCTAAGGAAGCGCTCACTGCTTGGCCTTCAAGGATCCTCCCTTGTTTTTACAGAAATTTGCGGCTAATGAGGAAAGAGGTGACCACGTAGTCCAGCTGACCATGCAACCCAGTTCTCTACTGATCTCTGTAGTCAGCAGGACTTTCACACTAAAATGTAAGAAAGTAGTAACTAGATCTGCTGCTGCTATTTTCTCAAAAGCTGATGCCGTGTAACTCTGCTCTCACTCTCATTAACCAGCCATTAGCACAGTCATTGTATTTACCCAGTCTCTGTTGGCTTTGTGGGAGGTATCCACTAACAGCACAGTGCACAGAAAAAATACTTCCACTAACGTCATTTGGAAGACTGTTAACGAACAAAACTACCGCATCACTACTGAGGGTAAGTTGGGCTCCAGGCTTCATTGGGCAACGGGTTATCTTGCGACCCAGAAATGACAGATCCTAGGGTCTACGTCCAGGACAGCCCAGGAAATGGTCATGCCGAGGTGTCACCAACACAGTCAGAAGGCTGCCCAAACCGAAACCCAGGGAGGGCTGGCCATGGGGCAGCTGCTGGCCTTCAGCTGCTGCAGCAGCCAGCTTACTTCCTTTCAGAGCCTGAATCAAGATAGCAGTGCTATTCTAGCTTAGCTTATCAGAGTGAATCATATGACTAATGATTAATCATTCAAGTATTTATCACTGCAATGTAATTTCTGCATACTATTATTGGGGTTGCACCTTCACTGGTGTGGCTCAGGCATGATTGGAGCTGACACTTGGGGAGCATCTTTCAGCAAAGAGCTTAAAGAGCTTGAGCTCCTGAATACTGACAACAGGTGAGGCTGCTGTTGGCTTGGAAGCAAACAGAGGAACAAGCCACAACAGCTGTGAGAGAAAGCAGAAGCAACACAATTTGATATCGTCTCCAGGCTGCCCCTTCAGGTCATCTCTGCAGACCCAGGGCTCTTGATCCCCGTGATCTGAGAAGGGAAGAAGGTTGGTGGCAGGGAATGTGGGCAAAGGGCCTGAACTTGACTGTCCTGAGGCATGTGCCACTCTGGTAGTGATGTGATACTGCTTATACAGCCCCCGGAAATGTACTCCCTGGATGGCTGTGCTCCATCTTTCCACCTCACCATATGTTCCACATGCAAACAGTGCAAACACTTCTGATGTCTTCTTTTCTCAAGGAATCCAAGGAAGTTTGTGCCTTACCTTCTCCAGCAGGATAGCAGTGAAGGCATAAGCAAACTGCAAGTTAGTCAAATGATGGTATCTCTTTGGGTCGCAGAATCTCTAGCTCATTCCTGTCCTGTAGTTTTTTCAATCCAAATGATAGTAGGGATAATTTCTTTTGAGAAGATTATGTCATGGGACTTTGATGGAATGTAACTTTCACCTGATTTATCTTCTGGCAAACCTGCTTGGGGACAACTAACTCTGGGAAAATTCTGCTATTGTACTGGTATTTCTGGATTTCTCTACAGTTCTATCAGCACAAGTTGTCTCTCCCATTTCATTTTTCTGTGTTTGTCTAGGCAACTCAACTGCAATAATTTCTCCAGTCCGACTCCTTCCCTAGCCTTTTCCACTAGTTGATTGTGGTTCAGGCTAGAAGACTTTTGTCCTACCAAATGTATGTGAGGGTTGGGGGGAAGAACATGCTTTATCCTTTCTCAGCTACCTAAGACAAGTTGTGAAGCTGCCAGATTAATTTAAGAGTTTTTTTCAAAGATTGTTGCTATTGGTCTCCATGAAGGCCGTCATCTACCGCTCCTTCACCTTGCAGTGAACAGAGAAGAAGGGATTATCACAGAAATGGCAGGGCCAGAGACCAAGCGTGTAATAATTACTCTTTGGCTTATTGTTGAAGGCACAACAGAGTGTATCTGGATTCCAGTCTCTTCTCTCAGCTTTGTTTTTGTTTTTTGTTTTATTTTTAAATAAAATAGCCATTGGATGACATACAGAAATTGTCCTAGGAATGGTAACAAAGGACTCCATGCTCTCAGCCCACCGAGGTGCAGTATCATAAGTATCTCTCCATCTCATTCCCCAGGAAGGCTGAAATGTCTTCTGTACAGTAACATAACTTTGATTGGTGGGGGAAAGAAGCTGCTGGAGAGTGACATGGTCAGATAGGAGATGTTGATCTGAGGGCACTGAAGTGGGTTTTTAATTTCCGGAGTAGATGCTCTGCCCACTAAATTATGAAAGAACAACACTACTTCATCCAGTTTTTTAAGAAGTGGAAACAATAACATTGCTTGAGGAACCCAGTTCTGTGGGTATGTTGTAGGTGTGCTCTGATAATTGTAAATAGATTAGGATCCCCAGGGTAATTATGCGCAGTGAAGCTGAGCAGCTAGATTTCAGTCACCCTTGTGAGAAATGATGATCACAGAACGTGAGTGGGAAATGCACAGAGTTCCCATCAGGAAGCTTGCAGGTCAAGACAGTACCTAAATGAGAATCTAAAATTGCAGGTTTGTTCCCATACATTTGACTTTTTTTTGGTTCTGACCCCTAAGTCCTGTCTTACATCTTAGCCCTACTTGTGATAGTGTCTTCTTGTGACTCCTATCGTAAGAACAGGAAGTTTCTACCATGCTTACTGTTGGCCAGAGGTATGTGAAAGTGCAACAGCGAATGACACAGCAAACATGAAACAGCAGTAAGACCCACTTCTTACTGTAAGAAACAGGTCAGGTGGCCATCAAATACACCAGACCAATAAAGTGCCCCTGTCATTCACCCCTAGCATCTGTCCAGGAAATCCTTGGTTCCCAAATACAATCTCAGCTTTTTTCTCTACTATCACTTACTGATGTCTCATCCTCATATGAGAAAGGCAGCTTGAAATTCTACCTCTTACTCTCTTTGGAAGTCAGTCCTCTCTATTAGATAATCAAAAGTTCCCTGCATAAAGACAGAGCAGGAACAGTTTTCTGGTATGATTTAAAGGCCAGAAACTATCAGCCTTGTGTTTGTACATGGATGCTCTCTTGCCTGGGCAAGCCAACGAGATGCACATACAGAGCAGTGCCACGGTTACTCTCCTACCTCAGGCTACAGCTGGTGTTTGGCATCCGTCAGCTGGGAAGGAGCCAGTTGTTTAGTTACCCAGTTATCATCATGTCTCCACAGGGGATCTTGCAGGCCAGCGGTAGAGCCTTCCCTCCTCTCTCGCTCTCCCAGCGTGTGACCTGCGGTGCCCTGAGATGCCCCCACCACATAGCCACACGCACACACATCAGACACATGACTACCACACCCTGGACCCCTGCCACCCATCACTTGACCCAGTTCATGGTATCTCATACTCAGCCATGGAAGTAACTGCACAGCCTGTACTCACATTCCTGTGAAGGCTGCTTAATTTTGTGGACAGAATACATTTCACAAGATACGGCATGTACAATTTCTGCTGTTCAGGGTATGTGTACGTATTAAAGTAAAGCTGTCTGTAGGTGTTTGTGTATGCCTGTCTAGGGATAACTGCGTGCAGAACCAGGATTTGGTCTTAGGGCAAAAGTAAGAGAAGTGCTGCCTTGCAGGCATTTTAAAAAATATGACTCTTAATAAAGTGATGATAGTCCTATTTTTAATTTGGCTTCTGTGTCTGCTCAGTAACTATTTTTCATAATGATTTATTGGCTCCAGCTTTTTACTGTGCTCTTCCTGCTAACGCTTTAGGAACGGTAAAAAGACCTGGTCCTAAAATTTAGTGCTTTATAGATGTCTTCTTGAGAGAAATATCAAAAAGTGGCTTGAGTTAGCCAGGTTTTTTTGGCTGTCTCATTTCTGCTTGGCTCAAGGCTTACTTATTAGACTTTTTCACATTCACATCCCTGGCAATGAAAAGCTATACATTCAAAGATCTGGCATATGCACAAAGATGCGCACCGACATTCATGAAGCATTTCCTAAGGTTGTAGTTGCTTGAATTTCAACTCTTTAATTAGCAGGATGATTTCAAGGAGAAATTTGCAGGGTTCTTTTCACAGTTGACTGTTCTGTCTGAAAGAGTGCTCTTAAGATTAGATATACTGTGGGGGCTGACCTGATAGATGCATGGATTTCTAGACCAGTTGTCTTTTACCACTCAGAATTTTTGTGCCAGTTGAAGAAGTCTCTATCAACCAGCCATCATTTTTCATGCAAAAGTTAGGTATGAAGTAAAGCCAGCACAGCCAGGACATGTTGGCCTTACTCCACGTAGTATGCAGTCGGTAGCTTATGAGTAGTGAGTCTGACACTATCAAAACATAATTGTCTTGGTGCACGTGTACTGGTAACCAGCGGGCCTGACTTGTCCCAGAGGCACTGTCCTCAGGGTGCTTGTTCTGCGTGGTAGGTGTGCAGAATTACTTGAAGAGAAGTACAGAAGCCTTCCCCCATACTGCCATCCTTGAAAGGTTTTGTCTAGACAAGAGAACATTTTTGGTATAATTATTCTCTTGCATTTTAATTTTGCATGTAAATAATTAGAACTCTGGTGTTATAATTTTGAGCAAGCCATGCTACTTGTAGAGACCTGAACAAAACTCTTAGAGGCCATTGAGAAAAGAAGCTAAAATACTGTCAAGTCAGCATAGTATCTTATAAGACAAAAAAAGCTAATATAGTTTTAAACACAACACTAATTATCATAGGTACTGAGAGCTCACGAGGGAATATGATCCTCTTTCACAATATTGTGCTGTTGGACTGATTGACAGCAACTGGATACACACACACACGCTTGTTTTTGCTTTGGAATTCATTCATTACTACTTTTAATAGCAGAAAGTTTTCTACATTTAGATAAAGCAATGGAAGTTTCCAACGAAATAAAAGGAAACGGGGTCGTTACTGTCAGCCTGCCATGCCTTTCCCTTTGTACGCCATGCGCAGTACAACTGTGCGTGGTGCCAAATAAAGGCCCCAAAGTGGAGTGAGGAATTAATACAGATTAAAAAGATATACTTTTTCTGGGTGTTTTTCTGGGTTATCAGTTTCTCAGCCTGGTTCACTGTGCAGCTGTACAATGGGAGAGCATACGGATGAGGAGATATGACATGTGAACTTGCTCTGCCACAAAAATAAATGTTCACCTAAATGGGGCCTTAGTCAATTCATGATTCATGCAAGTAAACTAGTTCATTACATTGGATGTGCTGTACTCAAACTATAAAAAAATCCTTATCTCCATAGTAAATATGCAAACCTATGAATTCAAACTCAATTTTTTTTTTACTTGGTACAAATATATATGGCATAATCACCTAGCTTTGTAGATGTGCTCGAAACAACTACACACACTTTAAATGGTTTTGGGAATGTAGAAATAGAGGAATTTTTAGTAAAATTACTGACATCAGGATTATATGAGTAATCAAAATCTTAACACAGTCTATGTATTTTCTTGCTATTCCTATATTCTAGAATGACTCCTTTATACAGAGAGTCTAATTTGGAATGGAAATAATTTCATTTTAGGATATTTACCCTGCTTTGTAAGTAGAGTCATTATTCTGGAACATGCTCATTTACATTTTGGATTAGTGCCTGCAGAATAGCTCAGAGGAATAATTATTTTGGAAGAGCTATTCTGATCGATTTCTGCATCTGAGGCCCTGCAGACCATATGTGTCACCAAAGGCAGTCCAGAACTCCACAAAGTACTAATTGAAGTCTTTCACTTAAAAGGCTTCAACACTATTTGATCTACTATTTAGAATTAACTATTTATAGTGAAAAAATATAGTTAACACACTTTTAGGGCACTATTTATATGACAGCTAAAAACAGTATGCAATCATCAAATGCCTTGCATAGGAATTTCAGTGCAATGCAGAGGAAATGTATTTGTCTACAATATGCTGTTAGGGCCTTGATGGTCTCCGTGAAAAATGGTTTATGCCATGACACACTGGGTTCTTGCTGTTAAACTATAAAACTTGGAAGAAAGATTCATCTGGCCCTGCTGTGCACCATAGAATCATAGAATCACAGAATCACAGAATCATAGAATGGTTTGAGTTGTAAGGGACCTTAAAGATCATCTAGTTCCAACCCCCCTGCCATGAGCAGGGACACCTTCCATCAGACCAGGCTGCTCAAAGCCCCATCCAACC
>NW_010519998.1:27432-27704 GCF_000687285.1 Phaethon lepturus
CCCAGTGTGTCAACTGCAGCACACAGCTTGGTGTCATCAGCCGATTTACTGAGGGCGCAGTCAGTCCCATTGTCCATGTCCCTGATTAAGATGTCAAATAACGCCAGTCCCAATACCAACCCCTGAGGAACACCACTCATCACTGGTCTGCACTTGGACTTTGAGTCATTGACAGCAAATCTTTGAGTGCGATCATTCAGCCAATTCCAGCCAATATCCACCAAGTGGTCCATCCTTGAAGTCCATGTCTCTCCAATTTAGAGATGAGGATG
>NW_010519999.1:0-286 GCF_000687285.1 Phaethon lepturus
AAGAAGTCACAGTCACTGCTGTCCTTTTCTCTGGCCGTCCTTCAGGTTCATTGACTGTAACCTTCCGACAGAGAGTGGAAGGGCGCAAGAGAGCCAGTCTGTTTCCCTGTGTTCAGAGAACAGTTACGCTCCAGATGAACAAGGCATTCCTCAGTCTCACACCAAGTGGCCAAGAGGAGAAGTGTCACAAGCCCAGCTGTGCTCTCCGACTTTCTCAGCTTGAATGGACCATAAATGGGCATGGAGATTACAGCCATCAGCTCGGAGGCCCCAGGGCACGCTGGGT
>NW_010519999.1:445-11986 GCF_000687285.1 Phaethon lepturus
ACCAAATAATGTTGTTCCGTACAGCAATGGTGATCTCAGGGCCTGGCAAGAATCCTGCAGTCGTACAAAGGCACATGTGTCAGGACGTACCCTGCTTCAGAAATGGGGTGCTGGGCCAGGTGTCCCCCAGATGTCCCTTCCAGTGTAACTTCTTCTGTGAGTCTGCCTGTGCATGAATTATCTCTGCCTCTGAACTGAAAGCCAACATGGGGATAAGAAAGCATAATAAATGCCATGCAGCTCTCTTACAGACCCAGTTATCCAAACGTTGCAGGTACCAAGCTAAAGCTGATGCTTTTCATGCTGAAATCAGGAATGATCCACTTCAGGGCAGAGATATTTCTTTATTCCCACCTCTTTTTCACTTTCAACATTCTGTCAGATTTTTAATAAATCGTAGGTCTTTTTATGGCATGGGTGCCTTGGAAAAGGGATGTTGGGCCCTCAGTTATCCCAGTTTTCCAGAAACAGCTACAATGAGTGTCTAGCTTGACAAATGTAACTCTGAATGTTGTGGTTTGATTTTCAGGTGCTTTTTCTGGGTTTCCGTTATGCTTTGTTAGAGTCATATTTGCAGGTCAGCTTTTAATATTGCAATTTCTGCTGCTACGCATTATCATAGGATTATCCAGGTTGACATCCAGCATTATTCCAAATTGCATTTTACCGTGCTTTTTCAGTGCCAAAGTACCAAAAAAGCCATCCACCTAAGACAAGAGCCCATTCACACCAGAACTTCAAGGAGCTCTCTTCACCTCATCCATGTGCACAATTTTCTTTCCAGGCCTTCCTGAATGACCAAGTGCACACGCTTGTTCCTGAGGGTATAAACCACAGGGTTAAGCAAGGGAGTCACCACAGTGTAAGTGACAGAAATCAGAGTGTCCTCCTCTAGGGAGTAGGTGGATTTGGGCCTTAGATGATGGAGGGGCACAACAACCACAGTGAGATGGGAGGCACAAGTGGAAAAGACTTTACATTTCCCCTCAGTAGAGGGGATCTTGAGGATTGCGTGGAAGATCAAAATGTACGACAGAAGAATCAACACGAATGAACCAAACACAACAAAAATACAAAAAATAAAAATTACTATTAAAAAATACTATCTCAATTCCATTATTTTCTGTGCAAGCTGCCTGAATGACAGGAGCCATGTCACAGAAGAAGTGATTAATTTCCTTCTCTCCACAGAAAGGCAATGTGAATATAAAGTAGGTATCTATCAGGGACAAGGTAAAGCCAGTCACCATTGCGAAAGCCACTATCTGACTACAGACTCTGTCGTTCATGAGGACTTTGTAATGTAAAGGTTTACATATAGCCACACACCGGTCATACCCCATTGCTGTCAGAAGCACACAGTTAGTGCCTCCAAAGCCAAAGAAAAAAAACATCTGAACAGCACATCCAATGAAAGAAATGGACTTTTCTTCTGTTATTAGATTTACCAGCATCTTGGGAATGACAGCAAATGTGTAGCAAGTTTCTGAAAAAGAGAGAATGGAAAGAAAGAAATACATGGGGATGTGAAGATGACGATGAAGCCTGATAATTGTCATTAGCAGGACATTTCCAGTGAGGGTGACCAGGTAAGCCAGGAAGAAAAAGACAAATAACGGTATCTGCAGATCTGGAAAATCTGAAAATCCTGTCAAGACAAACTCCATCACTTTGGTTTCATTCATCATAAAATTTCTGATCTAGAAAGTGGTCATTAACAAAAAGAAATCTGACATGAATGGCGAGAAAAGTAACAAAACCATTTCCCCTTCATAATCCCCAAAGCACAGTATAACAGCAGGGAGTAGTTCTCTGACACAAATGGACAGTATTTCTACAGTGAAACAATAATAATAGTAAGCAGAAGAACTTTGTTTTCTTTTGCGTTCCCTGCTCCTTTGCAAACTCTCAGTTTAGAAATATTATTAAATGTAGTATTATAAAATGTTTCTTTACTGTTCCTTCAGTATGAAGTAAAATAGTAAGAAAACCAAGTTTGGTGT
This sequence comes from Phaethon lepturus, assembly GCF_000687285.1. Classification (NCBI taxonomy): domain Eukaryota; kingdom Metazoa; phylum Chordata; class Aves; order Phaethontiformes; family Phaethontidae; genus Phaethon; species Phaethon lepturus. The sequence goes on from NW_010519999.1 coordinate 2,449, forward strand.
CTTACTCCAAATTCAGAATAGCAGCTCAGTCTAACAGCACTGAACATACAGAGTAAAAATCACTTGGGCCTTTTTTGAGGCTGAATTCCCAATGGTTTATCTCACTACATAATGAAATTTGGTATTGTGAGACTAGAGGGTCTAGAAGTGCAACAGTATTCAAAAACAGAGACTTCAAATACAGGGGAAATAAAAGATGTTTTTATGCTTGGACAACATCTTCACTGTTCATCTAGCATTGAAAAATAAAATCCAGCAAGCCTTTCAACACAGGAGACATTTCTTTCTATGGTTCAATATTCAAAAGCTAGTAATGTCAGATAAAAAAAGCCACTGATTCATACAGTTTCAGTACTAGTGCCAATAGTGCCATATATTAACATATTTAAATCCATTTTAATGTTTTAAGTAAAACCTGGCTATAACTAAGAGCTTCATTGCAATACAGAGTGAAATGAGGAAAGGCAAAATCAGGGAACTGATTCTTTCAAACCAGTAGTGGTATAAAAGAGAGAAACAGGACTAAATCCTTCATCACTGACACTAGTTACACTGCGCTAGAAATCACTGGGAACTTTGTAGTTCTCGGGATCCTACAGTTCAGCTTACCTACCTGTGTAATATTGGAAACCGAATGCGGACTTGCAGAAGTTGCTGGAATTTCTTGCCTAAAGAAACATACCTTTGATGACAACTCTAAAATCACAGGTTGATGCAAGCTTTGCGCAATCTTGCCACTAATGTCTTTCCTGAGATGTCAGTAGCAGTCTTTCCTATCTCCCTGACAAGGACTGGAAAAAAAGGGGGATAGACATCATAACTACATTCCTATTAGGAGAAAAGCTAGTTGTTAGAAATGCAGGGTATAGAACAAGTCTTATGAATATCTGCAATTCAAACAAGTCACACCTTCATACATCCTGTGAGACCTCTGGGGCATAGTCTGTGGTAAATCAAAACCTAGGACTAATTGGTAACAGTATCATCAATGGGACATAATAAAATACTATGAACTTCACAGTTTTAATTAATAAATTGAAGGAATAAATTAAGGAAAGCTTCAATGCAATTATAATTAAAAGCTCTTCTCCCTAAAAAAGGGGAAGTTTTGTTCAAAATTATCAAAAGTGTCTTTTTTAATGTTACGACTAGAAAACTGTTTCATTTTCAAGTGGGGGCTGAGGAAAATTCCTTCCACACAGTCTAATGCGCAAACCCAAATAAATGCATGTTTTTCAAGAATACAGTAACAATTCTTTGGAATTATTTGTAAATAGCAAAGTACATTATCATGGTAAATTCTTGTTAGCACAACTGGAATTGTGAGTCACAAGGCAAACTTCTAGGCCAGGAAATCAATGAGTCAACAAAATGCAATACACCATTATGACATAAAATGGAAACGCATGAGTTAGCTCTGTCAGAATTGTCATTGAAGAGTTCAGAATATAAAGAAATGCCATGTCTCAGACCTTGCTACATAGATTTGTTTGATAGTTCATGATCTCAACATTCCCTGTAAACTTAGACCTGGTTTCATTAGTAACATCTTGGTTACATTTTTAGCAAATTATATTTTTAAATTACATTTTTCCTTATTTTTCATATTCCAAAACTGAACAGACTTGAAATGGAAAAAAAATCAGCATAAAATGTCCAGCATTGTTCTCTGGGTTAATATAACTCAATAGCAAGAAATATAAGGTTATGCATTACTTCAGCACTCCTACAACTGGGGAGCATTCCACAGGCTTTAGTGGCACAAAGTGGGAAGACACTGAGAAAGGTAACTAAGAAGTTTATTCTGAACTGAGAAGGTGATATGGCAAGTGGGGAATGGCAAAAGACAGTAGACAATCTAAATCTCCTATAGTGCCTAAAGCAGAATAGTAAGTGGATCAAGGATTTCTAAGAGGCTGGAATTGAAAACAAATCTTTCCTATGAGCTTAGTGGAAACAGGACTTAGGTTCCAGCCCTACAAACAGATATGCAAAGGGTTAAAATCACTCCCATGAGAAAAAGTATGGGCCAGATGTAAAGTTCCACATGTGTAGTGTGCCCAGGAGTAACAGGTTTAGGACTTAGAGTGCCTTTCACAACATGTAAAACTGCAATAAAAATGTGTTTTGTTACAGAATAAGATGATGAGATTCAGTAACCTCCCCTGCCACCAGCTGAGTTTTCTTGATATGAGGATAATCATTCGATGTGTATTGGTACATCTGTGAATGCTGATTTGTGTTTAATCCAGAAGGCTGACCAGACCACACTGTTACAGTCCTAAAACTCCTGCTGTGCTTTTAGGCTTTAGCTTTCTAAAAACTATTGTGCAATATTGTTACACTCTGACAGACTGTAGTCCAGAAGAGGCTCCTGAACCAGGTGGGTGCAGGATCAGGCTCCAGTCATTATCTCCAATGCCCCATATCATGACTTTCCTTTCCCAAACACAAGGAGATTGTTTTAAAACCGTGAGGTGCATTTTTCAATAAACTTGGAAGAGTTTAGCAGCCTTTCAGAAAGGCTTGCATCATGTTTGCAAGCTCTTCTGTGGAACCATGAGCTCAAGAAATTTCAATACAGCTAAGATTGGTAGGAAATCCAGTTATGTCATAAGCTTTAAGAGAACCATGAATGTCAGAAGACTTTCAAGAGAAAATAAGGACTCACAACCCTGATTATCACCACAACAGTTACGAGCTGAGGTCTGATGCACAGTTGAACCTTGCCTGTCTCATGGGTTCTTCCAAAATACACAAGTTAGGCCTAGAAACCAGTCAAGGAGGAAGGTATACATCTTTTTCACCTCACCTCTCTCCCCAGCCCTGGCTCTAGGCACTTGGAAACCCTTCCAAGGTAGCTCAGCTTGCAATCACCACACCAGCTCATGTGGCTACATTGACTGTCAGAGGGGCCTTGTAGGGCCTTGATCAATCTTTGACTGTAACAGGACGCATTCTTGATGGGGCCATGCTCATTGGAGTGGTGTGAGCCTCACTGCTGGTCCCTTTTGAGAGGGTGAGAGCTACACTGAATAGGTTGCATCAGTGGCAAGGCAACTGAGGTGTCAGCAGTTAAGTGGGAGTCTAGGGCATGAATAAGTCAGTGGAAGTTTCAGGTGACATCGTGTGCCTGGGCGTAGAGGAGCTGTAAAGCTCAGCACATTGTCAATAATTGAGCAATAGGGTCACTGTTTGATTGCAGGGCAGAATAAGGCCAGGATACTTTAAAAGTGGAGTTAAATTGTATTATGGGCATGCTCCAGCAGACTGAAGGAGGACAGAATGGGACTAAATATCCTGGAAGGTGACATAGTATCCTAGACAAGAACCTAAACAACAAAATCACAGGTACTTTTTCCATCACTTAATTAGAGGCTTAGTAACAGCAAGAAGGATGGCTTTCCATGAATCTCACATCAATCTTCACCTCTGCACAATGAGCTGGTGATGTCTTGTTCTGCTTAACATGTGTGTGTGAAATTTCGTCCTCCTGCTCATGACAACATTGCAATGACAAGTGGGAGCTGGTGAGAGCTTTGAAATCAAACCTTCTCCCCTCTCACCCTGCAGAGAGCATCCCAAAAGTTACCCTTGGTAGGTTTCTCTAGAACACACATGTTCAGCACTAGCGATGAGGATGAGGTGAGAGAGGGAAATGGGTGCGGGCTTCTTTCTGGATCTCAGTGAGAATGACTTAATAAATTACTTAATAAAACTGCTGTTTTAATAAGGTAGAATAAGAAGAGACATATAGCTAGCAAGTAAATCTTATGTCCCTTCAGATGCTGAGAACCCTGTATTCATGCAGCATCAGACAGACCCCAGATGGATTTTCTCTTGGCACTCTGTACAGAACCTGCCTGTGGATAAGTTCCTCCTTTTTAGTCATTCAAGATACACAATTTTTCTTAGAAGAAAACAACTCTATTCTTAAAGGATGTTCACAAGAAGTTTCTTGCTGCACTTTAGATAAAGGCAAGGCCACGCAGGTGGCGTAATTGCTGGTACCCAGCAGGAACTGCCTGTAGACTCCTCTGTTACAACCAACCAGCTAAGTTTACCCTACAGCCAAGGGTCATGTGTAGGGACACAGCCTGGAGGCCACGCTGTACGTACAGTACAGCACAGACCTGCACCTACTCAGGTTAACTGTTATGTGGATCACTAACTCCTCAATGTACAGTGATCTCCCAGTCAGGGTTGCTACAGCAGGCTGTCAAACTGCAAGGTAACTCAGTAACTAGAGAAGATTCAGATCTTGACGGGGTGGTTAACCAAAGGGCCTCAAATTGAATCTTCTCTAAGCTCTTCCAGTGCTTATAGAGTTCTTGATCCTCTCAGGCATCTCCATTCTGCCCTCTTACTCCCAGCTCCCTCATTCCTGCCTGCCCCACTCTGTCCCCTGCAGCAGCACTCAGCTGAGCATCCTCTGTTCCTCACAGGGAAGAAGCATCCTCCTTGCTCTCCATGGGTTTCTCCCAGCATAGGGTGCTGTAGCCAGAACAAGGCAGTCAGACAGAGACACAGCCTGTTGAACAGAGCATACTGCACACAGTGCTTCTTACGGAGCAGCTCAGGAACAAGCAGGTGAGCTGGGTCTCCTGCCTTTCACAAAGAGGATTTTGCATTAATGACCTTCAACATTGAACCCTCTCCAGCCTCTCATTTTTCCAATGTGGTAGATGTTAGATTGTGTGGTTAAAGGTTCATCTCCACAAACATAAAGGAGTACAAAGGAGAAATGACAGGCAGAGGAACCTCAGTAACCTAGGAAGAGGCAACAGAGCACTCTGATGTGTCTTTTCCCAGAGTTGTCACAGGAGAGGGATTGACCACATCGTCTGGGTATGAGACCCGCCAGACAAGTATTGACCCTCCCCTGCTCACCTGACAGACTGAAGGAGGAAATGCACTTCTTTGGCCATGCCCTGCATCTGAATGTCTGTCAAAGACAAAAAAATAGTTTAAACTGTGAACGTTAACAGGCAACACATGACTTGGTGCATGTGCATAGCAAGGTCTGTGTGTGTGAATGTCTGAAACTGAATTCTGAACTGTCAAGCAGAAGCCTGCTGCTTGCTAACTACAAACAGTAGGGACTGGTTGTAAATTTTGGTAACACCTGGAATAAGCAAAAGTGGCATGTCCTGAATCCTACAATTAATAAACAGATAGGGGACAGAACCATTAACTAGGAGACTGATCAGGTACTGATTGTACTACTTACCTAGACAATTTAGACTAGGAAAACTGGGAGCATGGGGTACCAGAAAGAAGAGGTGATGCCAGAAAGAAGGGTACCCAAAAAGAATCACAGAATCACAGAATCATTAAGGTTGGAAAGGACCTTCAAGATCATCAAGTCCAACCGTTACCCAACACCACCATGCCCCCTAAACCATATCCAGAAGTGCCATGTCCGCATGTCTTTTGAGCACTTCCAGTGATGGTGACTCCAACACCTCCCTGGGCAGCCTGTTCCAATGCTTGACCACTCTCTCGGTGAAGAAATTTTTCCTACTATCCAATCTAAACCTCCCCTGGCGCAATTTGAAGCTATTTCCTCTCATTCTATCACTAGTTACTTGGGAGAAGAGACCAACACCCTCGTCACCACAACCCCCTTTCAGGTAGTTGTATAGAGCGGTAAGGTCTCCCCTCAGCCTCCTCTTCTCCAGACTAACTGGTTCTCCAGGAACCCCAGTTCCCTCAACCGATCCTCATAAGACTTGTTCTCCAGACACCTCACCAGTTTCGTTGCCCTTCTTTGGATACGCAAATTTGTTTGCATTTGTGTGGTTTTGTACACGAGGCAGCTGGGTAGCCATGGGAACTGGGGACTAAGTACTAGATAAGCTGTCTAAGGTCAGCTACTGATGAGACCTGTATGGCTTCTGTGTGTACATATGTATATATTTTCCACTGAGTGTCTTTTATCCTGATTAGCCTGACAGGGAACAGGATCAAGGCTGTGCTGTTTGTATTTGGGCAAGGGCTTTGTTTTCAATCAGTGTGGGTCTATGTGACAGGGCATATGTACGTATGTATGCATGTGTAGGTGTGCCATTTGGAAAACATGCTCAGCCTCACTACTTGGCTGAACATGGGGACATAGTGCTGCAGCAGTGTTGTCCTGCATCGAGATACTGGACTGGGCAACTCCTAACAGTGAGATTTATCCTATGCTAGTATCTCAGAAACAAAAAGCTCTGTATGCTGTTGGAGGCAGGGAAATTCTGGGACACAGTGAAGGCATAAAGCGGAAAGTGAGGGAGAAGACTGTGACTAACAGAAAAGAAACCCATAAGAATGAAGGACCAGTAAGTAGAATGTCATCTAAGTACAATATCACGTCCATTTCAGAATAAAGTGGTGTTTACTTTCTCGAAGGATCCCCAGAGTTCAGGTATGGAAGTCTGGGGATTTATACTTGAGATTAATTTTTGTACTGCCTGTTGGCAATCAAAACAATGTCCCTTCAGACACATTACACAGAAAATTTTGGCTTTAAAAACAAATGAATGTAGGGAGCTGAACAGAGTGGAACAGCTCTTTGGTTTGCCTGTTGTCTGAGAAAGTACGCAGAACTTTCTAGTAAGGTTTCCCTAATCAAAAACACGGAGCTGAACAAATCACATTTATCCAGATGCTACAGGTAAGGAAACGTTTGTGTATAAATGTTAGTAACATTCTTTTAGCACTAATTATCTGCTGTACATCTAAGTGTAGCTCTCAGTTTGTCCAGCAATCTGAAGTGAAGTTAGATATACAATAATGGAACAAGCAACTGCAGGATTCAATATGAATGCATTTCACTAAGGTAAAGAGGACATAGCAATGGATTAGAAATGCTAGTTGGTTTAATGGTAAAACTGGAATTATTCTGTGCATTGTGCATTCATTTTAATATGGACTTAATTTAAACTACTTGCTTTGAATATGTTCTGACTTCACCTTAATCGACATCTGCAATCTTCATCATGATAGAGAGCTGTTACTTTCTCCAGCAGAGAAACCCCAGCCCTCCCTCCGCAACAATCCAGAAAAAGAGACATCAAAGGCAAGCTAGGCAGTAAAGTTGTGCAAGATTGCTCAAAAATGCTCAAAGTTTGTACAGAGATTAGAGCTTGCAATTCATATTTACATCACTCAGCATGGTGAGGGTAGTGTGCACTTTCCATGGGAGTCAGAGGGAAAAACAGGGAGAAGGGAGCCACAGACAATATTCTTAGGAAAACTCTCAATTTTCTTTCTTTTTCCTTGATCCTTCCCTTACAGATCTCTGTGGTCGCAGTTTGTGCTGCTTCATCTCCAGCACAACATGCAGAATGAAACAACTGTCACGGAATTCATCCTCCTGGGGTTCTCCAGCAACCCAGCACTGCAGCTTTGCCTCTTTGGCCTTTTCTCTGTCCTCTACTCTGCAACTCTGATGGGAAACGCACTTGTCTTCGTGCTTATCTGCCTGGACTACCACCTCCACAGCCCCATGTACTTCTTCCTCTGTCACCTCTCCATCGTGGACATCTGCTACGCCTCCAACAACGTCCCTTATATGCTGAAGAACCTCCTTGGACAAGGCAGAACCATCTCCTTCGCTGGGTGTGGGACACAGATACATCTTTATTTAATCTTTGCACTTACAGAGTGCGTGCTGCTGGCCGTGATGTCTTATGATCGTTATGTGGCAATATGCCATCCCCTCCGCTATACCCTCATCATGAACCGGAGGGTGTGCCTCACCCTTGCTGCAGTTTCATGGGCTTTTGGGTTCGTATTTGGTACACTGCAAGCCTCTCTGGCTTTACACCTGCCTTTCTGTGGCCCCTGCGAGGTTGACCACTTCTTCTGTGAAATCCTTGCTGTCTTAAAGCTGGCCTGCACTGACACTACTGCCAATAAAGTCCTGATCTTTGCTGTCTGCGTGTGCTTCCTGCTCTTCCCTTTAGCTTTAATCCTAATTTCCTACTTGTACATCCTGGCCACCATTCTGCGCATCCGCTCTGCACCAGGTTGGCAAAAAACATTCTCCACCTGTGGCTCCCACCTGACTGTGGTGGGTCTGTTTTATGGAAATGCCATCTTCATGTACATGGGGCCTGGGAGCAGTAAGTCATCTGGGAAGGAGAAAGTTCTTTCCCTTTTCTACAGTCTTGTCATCCCCAGTTTGAACCCCCTGATTTACAGTCTGAGAAACAAGCAGGTAAAGGAAGCCTTGCTGAAGCTTCAGGGAAGGAAAAGAGTCTTGCGTTTCCTGTAGTTCAGGCTTTAGGCTTTCACCTGTCTCCTGTCTCTCTGCTCTTTCTTCTTTGGGTATTTCTCACTGAATTTCAAGTGGTTAAAACGTAACATGAGAAATTATTCAAATGCATTTGTCTCTGTTTCTCTGTACAGTCTAATGAATATCATAACACAAAATGACTAACTATTATTCCTTTGATTAGAGATAACTAATTATTCTTCCTCATATGCAACCATCATAGGCAGGTAGTACGTTTTACCAGAACTATTGACCCAGCTGGAAAAACTAGTTTGTCTTCTCAGTTCTAACTAGCAGTCAGAATAAACCACTGTGTAGCAGGTATTTTTCTATTTCAGTTGATCAAATAAGATTTTATTATTCCTTACCATATTTGTATTTCCTGTATCTTTAGGATATAGGAGATAGGAGAACTTCAACTTTATTGTTAGAAAGAAAAAGAGGGGAAACATAATGCTAATGGGCTTTGCTTCTTAGGAGTGTGAACAAGCTTGTGAAGGATTTTAGGTTTTTGGATTTTATGCAGGAAGTAAATATGATGACAACTACAGTGCAGAAACTAGCTTTGCGTGGTTTTGCCAGGCTGCTATGCACAGCAGTTCCTCAGACTGGGATAGCTGAGGTATCTGCAATCTGCAGTGTAGGTCTTGCATTGACCCTGTCTCAGGGTGTAAGCTGTTAGTGCCTTCCTATTTACCCATATTTCAAATACCTTTCTTCCTGCAGCTCTATTTGCTGACAATTATGCTTTGGAAAATCTTCCCAGGTCTCTGTGTTGACACATCTAACTAGGAGGTCTAATGGTTAAAAAGTGCCAAGTATTCCACCAGTTTAGCAGTGTTCATGGAATTAATTGCCTGCAGAATCATTCCTTCTAGGAAATAAGGCTGCTAACTGGGATAGGGTTTTCAAAATAATGGACTACATTCAACACGTAATTCCTCTGGACCTTTCTACTTGGCACAAGTTTATAGGAGAAGAAAAAAATCTCCCTACCCCTCATCCTAAACAAGCCTTTGAAGGTTCCTGTCTTATATCACAGAATCACAGAATCACTAAGGTTGGAAAGAACCTTCAAGATCATCAAGTCCAACCATTAACCCAACATCACCATGCCCACTAAACCATGTCCTGAAGTGCCACATCCACACGTTTTTTGAACACTTCCAAACTCCAACACCTCCCCGGGCAGCCTGTTCCAATGCTTGATCACTCTCTCAGAGAAGAAATTTTTCCTAGAACCTAATCTAAACCTCCCCTGGTGCAACTTTGAGG
>NW_010520000.1:0-61240 GCF_000687285.1 Phaethon lepturus
CGGCAGCCCCGCCCCCGCTCGGAGCACTGCGTGTGGCGCTGTGCGACCTCCCGCGCGGCTGCCCACAGCCGTCTTCCGGCCTTTCAAAACGTGAGCAGTCTCCTCAGGAGCGAGTGAGGGCTTACTGAGGACTTGCAGACAGGTATTAGTCCCGCTAACTTATACATATCTATCACATACTTACCTATGGAATAGGTGTATATATGTATATAGAAAATACCAAGAAGTAATGCTGCGTATTTATACACGCACACACCGCTAAATTGAATAGGTTTGCACCTGATTGCTCTCTGGTCTTGAGACCGTGATGCCCTCAGGCTACGCCTCTCCTCATGTCGTTTTAAAATCGCTAAAGATTTGCAACCAAATACATTAAAATACGTGGATTTTCCCTATCTTCCTGGAAAAACAAATAATGTGTAAATCCAACTACATATTACCCGGCTAGTTTAGGTGGTGTAATGTTGTTAATACATATTTACAATTTTGTAGCCACAGCTTGGCCAACTATTTTCAAATTACGTGTTTTTAATTACAAACACCGAGTCTGATAAAATTCTGAATCCTGAACCTAGGCCCAGATACTGGCACTTGTTTTGTGTGGGGCATTCAGCCACATGGAGGTGCATGAGTAAAGAAGAAATGACAAATTTGGCTTCCTAAATTGTTTGGTTTTTTCCAATTATGATGGCAGATGTACTGATGTATTTGGTTAAAACACAGCCTGCATAGTAACATATGACCAGTCATTGTTATTTTTGCAGCTGTACCAAGGAAAAAAAGGGTAATATGACTAAAAGATCTTCTGGTATATTTCTACTAAAAATTAAAAAAAAAAAAAAAAAATCTGTGACATATTAGTTACCTGGGCTATTAAACTCTAAAGCAAACTTGGTTTTGTCCTGTAGCTAACCATCCACAGAATACAGAGTTTTGAATGAACTGATAGTCACAACTATAAAACAATTAAATTACTAATTTTGATTTAAAAAATTAATTGTGAATTACTGTAATAGTATATATTATAGTAGTAATAACTAGCATACTTGCAGTGTCACCTGTTCTCTGAAGCCAAAGCCAAGTGCTGTTTTTAATTACTTAACATTTTGAATCTCAACTTTTTTTTTATGCACTAATTATTTGGAACTGAATTAGCTGGTCCAACGAAGGGTAACTAGCATTTCTTCTGCTCATGTAGGTCTTTGAGTAGGTATGTGCCATAAATACCTTTTGTAGAGAAACTTTTGCATGTGGCAACAAAGCGGAGTAACACTGACATTAATAGGAGTGAAAGTGTGTGCTTTTTTCATTAAAAACATGCCAAAACCAATGTTATGCAGAGCAAGATGCTAGTTAATAGAATTCCTAAGCCGACTTTTCTAATTTATAGGCTGATTTTTCACGAAGAAACTGCTTTTTAGATATTTTAATTAACATTGAAGTCATTTGGACTGAAAAGGCAACTTCGCGAACTATTGACTTTTATATTGTTTGAAGCAGTAAGATTACTTTTTTCCACATACCCTGATAACAAATCACTATCAGGTATGTAGAAGTTCTTTAATGTATAAAGTATTGTTCCTGTGAAAAGAGCTTTTTTAGTTACTTTCCAAGTGCTTAGGAACATTTCAAGAAAAGACTGGTTTCCGCTTGCAGTCTTTTTTATTTCATTGAACTTCTTTATTATTAAAATTTAAACTACTACTTTTAAACTTGTATTGTTATCAATATAAAAAAATATGAAGTAATCTATAGCAAATTGAAGTTCTACTTGTGACATGTTATATAGACAGTGAAAAATAATATTTCAAAACTTCATTGCCACACATAAGAATTAAAATTAAGCTTTTTCAGGAATGAAAACTAAGCTACTTTAATAACATAATTAAAAAGGCCTCTACCTACCTGACCACTACTCTTCACAGCAAATTAGCATTTGTGTTTGAGGTGTGTATGTTTAAATAAATAAGCCTCAATTTTGAACAGTTGGGTGTTCAGAGCAGGATATTTTACTAGCTAAATTTCTTTACTTTTGATTGTTAGAGTAACTTTTTTCTTTACTCTAAAAGCCCCCCTAAAGATAGGTATTGTTTTAGAAATCTTCAGAATGCAAATTCATTCCATTCTAACTTCACTTCGGTAGTCACTTCTTGACCTTCCCATTCTGAGCTGTGAAAAAAATAAAAGGATTCTACATTGGTGGTTTGAGGAGCTCAGTGTTGTGCCCCAGGGAGCAGCGAGGGAACGCAGGAGCTGAGCACATACAGCCAGCAGGGCAGGGACTTTGCCAGCTGAGATCCACCCCAGAATACCTGAGCAGGGTAAACATTAGGTAAGTCCACAGCAATGAGGCAGGTCTGAGGTCAAGCTGGAAGTGCTAGTCTGTGAGGCACAGGGTCTAACACAATCTAGTGACTACCAGGCAGGTTCTTCAGGACAATGTAGAAATCAATCCTCAGGCAAAGGTCCCAATCAGAAGGCTGTCTATGGCAAGATATGGAGTTAAGGACCAACACTTTTACAGTGTAAGTCTGTAGGTCCTGGGCTGAGCTTAAATGGGGCTCCTGGGCTGTAGGCAGGGGTGTGACAGGATGCACCAGGTGTGGCTGGTCAGGGCCATTAAAGCTTATTAATGCACTTAAGGCCCTGACATGGTATGTGTATCTTGAAGACATAGTAAGCAGGTTTAGTAAAGTGCTGTAGTGGTTGGTTTAGAAAGCTAAACAGGGAGTTAACAGATAATATAAATTGTTTTATTATATAGCTTAGTTATGTCACTTCTGAGGGTCGTTGAATTAGCTGTGTATCTCAAACTTGCTGGAGTTAAGAATTTCTGTCTTTCTGGTAAGGAATGCTGAGGCAGGGTCTATTAAATGTACTTTGAGCAATGTTGTAGGTGTTCTTTTCCTACAAATCTAGCTCTTTTATTTAAACAGTGAAATGTTACAAGATAGAGCTGTAAGAATAGGTGGTCTTTACTGCTTTATGTTAATGTTTTCCTTGAAGATGTAGTATTTTTACAGACCATGAAACATCTTGTCTAGCTACTAAAAATACTATTATTTTATGCTGTCAGGATTAGTAACCTTTTTGTTGTTTGTACTTTTTCGCATGATTGTATTTGTCTTATCTGACAAATATAATTATGTTTTATTGAGTTAGATAGTTACCTAAATCTAAAGAACTGTTTTGCAAGCAAAATTTTTAACGGGTGACTGTGATAGCTTGTGCTTTGCCAGAAAGTTGTGTATTTGAAGGTGGAGAGAGAATGCTTTTGTATTTAAGGTACAAAACCATGGGATACTTATATTTCAGGTGTAACTGTACTACTAACTTCTTTCTAATTTCTATTTATTAATTAACTTGTTGCTACCCTTTATTAGCACTCCGGTTTTGTTCAGCATCTTCAGTGACCTAGATGAAGGGTTGGAATGTACTCTCAGCAAGTTTGCTGATGATACAAAGCTGGGAGGAGTGGCTGATACACCAGGAGGCTTTGCTGTTATTCCGTGGAATCAGGACAGACTGGAGAGTTAAGCAGAGGGGAACTTTATGAAATTTAATAAAGACAAGTGTAGAGTTCTGTACTCAGGGAAGAAGAACCCCATGCACCAGTACAGGTTTGGGGTTGACCTACTAGAAAGCAGCTCTATGGAAAAGGACTTTGGAGTCCTGGTAGACAGTAAGTTATCCATGGAACAGCAACATGCCTTGGTGACCAAGAGGGCCAATGGTATCCTGGGGTGCATTAAGAAGAATGTGACCAGCAGGTCGAGAGAGGTTATCCTCCCCCTCTACTCTGTGCTGGTGAGGCCTCATCTGGCGTATTGTGTCCAGTTCAGGGCTCCCCAGTTCAAGAGAGACAGGGAACTTTTGCAGAGAGTCCAACGGAGGGCTACGAGGGTGATGAAGGGACTGGAACATCTCTTGTATGAGGAAAGGCTGAGAGACCTGGGGTTGTTTAGCCTGGAGAAGAGAAGGGTGAGAGGGGATCTTATCATTGTCTATAAATACCTGAAGGGTGGCTGTCAGGAGGAGGGAGCCAGTCTCTTTTCAGTAGTGCCCAGTGATAGGATGAGGGGCAATGGGCATAAACTGCAGCACAGGAAGTTCCACCTCAACATGAGGAAAAACTTCTTTACTGTGAGGGTGACGGAGCACTGGAACAGGCTGCCCAGAGAGGGTGTGGAGTCTCCTTCTCTGGAGACCTTCAAAACTGGATTGGGCACATTCCTGTGCAACCTGCCCTAGGTGATCCTGCCTTGGCAAGGGGGTTGGACCAGATGATCTTCAGGGGTCCCTTCCAACCCCTACCATTCTGTGATTCTGTGATTTCTATTAACCATATGCATAATTGAGTTCATAGCATCAGAAAACAAACAGCAAAGTAACTTGAATTTTCATTTCTAACATCAGCACCTAGCATGAAAAACTTCTCGTGCCCTGGAGACCTGAAGGATGTAAGTAACTTCACAAATAATAGTGTGACACTAGACTTGGTCTAAATACTTTTCTATATTCTGTGAGACTTAAAACCATTACCCTGCAGATCTCCTCACCTAGAACTAGCATGCCAAGCATTTCAGCTTTGTACAGGTCTACTTCTATTTTCTATGCTATTGATGCAGCTTGCCTGGGTTGCGTAGCATGTAACATCTCTGTACTCAGGAACATTGTGGAGCTGATTCTTTTCAGTATCCTCCTTCACATGGGAAGCATTTCAGTTTATTTTTCTGTGGATGCAGAACCTGATCCGACCCTGGTATAGCTCATGGTTTGTTTTCAAAGGATGATGGGGGCAGGGGGAAGTGTTTTGCACTGATAGCCTTCTACCTTCTGTGTATTGCATTTAGCTTTGATTAGTAGGTATAAAAGTGTAGTTTAAAAAAAATAATTACTGAACCAGTACAGTCTTGGTTTTGCTTTGCTTTATAGAATTTTGCTTGGAAAACTCTAGAGAGGTAGCTGTAGGATGCAGGAGATAAATTGTCATTCTGTCCTCTGGAGATAATGGAAAATGAATAGTGCCATAAGAAGTTAGCAGTACCAGTGCAATTCTATAAAGTTAATTTTTTTAATGCTTAAAAACACACAACAGTTCTAAATATAAAACTGTCAATTAAATGCTTTGTAAGTACCGTGTCATTATTGCCACCTTCAGGCAACAAAAAGAATGATTCATTTTCAGAGCCACTATCTGGCATTCTGTTTACAGAGGGTTTGGGCCTATACCATGGAGTTAAGTCTAGTATTTTTTCTAGTCACAGCCTTACATTTTCCTATTGCAGCAATCTTTTTATCTTTGGTCTTAGTATGTTCCAACATGTCTAAAATATGCTTACTCGTTCCAGGTAGCTGATTGATAAACACATAATTGTTCAATGATTAATTTTATTTGAATGATAAACACCTTGTATACAAAGAGCTACTTAGCAAAGGCAGGTGGGTTCCCCCCCCCTTCTTTTCCTGGTGATTTTTCAGGGATTATGCAATAGCATTACAGATTTAAAATGCATGTCATCAATTAATAGGACAAGTGAGGATTATACAAAAGAATGTAGAGGTATCAGATGAAATTGCAGTCCTGAAACGTAAAGAATGAAAGGATCACTGATTTCTGGTATAGATTGTTTGCTAGGAAGAACTAGTGTCTTTAAGATTTAATCAGAGTTACGCCTAGAGAGAGGTGAGGTTTTTTTCCGAACTTACTTACAATGAACTTTAAGAATTTTGCCATTCTATATTCTATTTCTTTTTAAAATACTTAATTTTATAAAAGCTTGCACTTGAGCAGAGCAAAAGTTTTAAAAAGAAAAAAGTTTGAGGTGGAGACAACACTGATCATTCTTTTGTCAAAGCTTTCTTCCAGGAGGACTCCTGAGTTTTGATACCATGTTCTTTGAAATGAAATTGCTTAACACAGATCAAAATTACCTAATGTTTTAACAGAGATATTAGTAGCTAAGCCAAGAACATTGAGATCTCCATAACACTCTACTCTTTTTGATACAAATATTTATCCTAAAACTTTTTTTGACAGGTGCTTTGATATGAAATGACATTTAATAATGGTAGTTATTTTTCATAAAAAGCTTAAAATGTGCTCTCCATGGTCAATGGAATGTTACTTGTGTACTGAAAATTGAAGGTAAGAAAAGACTATAGAATGAGTACAGAAATTAATGTCTTCTGCTACTATAATTGCACTTTTGAAAATGTTATGAAACCAGTGGAGGGACTAGATGTATTTAAAAATCTCCTCCTTGCTTTGTATCACTGTTAAAACAATTATTTTCATTCTGAAATCTGTGCATGCTCTCTAAAAAACAGGTTTTTAACAGAAAGTTTAAGGACAGGAAAACACATTATACAAGCAAGTACTTGAGTATAGAAGTCAGTTCCAAAAATAACAATGAACACTTGCACTGAAATTCTCAGGAAGGATGAAGCCTGAGAATCTGCCCAAAGATGAAGAAAGCTTTTGGGAATATGTCAACAAATCTTGCTCTGTTTCCTGGGGGTGGCTGGTTGTTTTCAATGTCCTTTTTGTTAATGGGATTTATAATATAAACTATATACTGACTTCTTATACATAGAAATTAAACAGAAAAAGCAATTAATTTTTGTGTCTCTGCCATCCACTGTAATTTCTCTGATTTACTTTTCTTCTGTGTCTCCTTTCTATTTTTCTTCTACAGAACTTTTTCCACTTTTGTTTAAGCACTTAAAGTGACAATGTTTAAACAGATCAATGCCTTCACTCTTCGCGGGCAGAGCTCTATCGTCCCAAATGAGATCTGAAAGATCTGTTCAATAGCCTGTGACTGCAAATACCCCTGATCTACTTTATCAACTTTTAATTTATTTTTGTAATAAATTTATTTTGCAGCACACAAAACTCTTCTGAAAACTTAAAGCCTGTTTCTAATGTGCTTGAAAACATGGAGAGGAAAATCCCAAGTCTGCATGACGAGAAAGTTGAATGTCATGGATGTTGCAGAAACTGGGTATGATTTTATATTTTAATTCATAAATACTTTGGACTTCCTGCCTGTGTAGATGTTCTGAATATGTAAAGTTTAAGATGTAAACAGGAGACCCAAGCTTGGAAATTTGTGTCCTGTGTTGATTTGTGAACCTATCTTTCTAATATTTTACTGAGTAAATATGCAAAGCTATTAAAAGCTTATTCCACAATGATCTTTTAATATCTTTTTTTAATGAGGAGTGTCAAAATAAATGTTTTGAACTTAAATTTCATGGATGTTTTCATTTGAACTTAATAGAAACACTGCTAGAATACATAGCTACAGGTTGACCAGTATTTACTACTAACCACAGCATTAATTGTCAGAGATGTTGGGACTTTAAGCTTTACTTTATGTTCTCACCAGTGTATTTTCATACAACTTCATGCCCCTTTCCTCCTTCCCCCCATATCTATATTTTATTGACATCTCTTTCCTACTGTCTGAATACAAGTAATTAATTTTTGTTGGGCATGTTAATAACTTTAGGTCCTGGGGAGAAAAAATAAAATCTTCGTAAGGACAAAAAAAATTTTAATTTTTTCCCCTCAAGTTAGAAACTATTATTCTACTGGATCTCATTACTAGTTGTGAAGTAGGTATATTTTCTGTAATTTATTTCATCCCAAGAGGAAAAAGTGAACTTTTAAAACTTGACCTTTATGCCAGTGATTCTATGTAATGTCTTAACATGCATCTTACTATTAATAATGGAAAACACTATTTTATCATCTTGCATTGTGGATTAAAAAAATAAATTAATTACTTAAATTCCAGTCTAATAGCACAATGTGTATCTAGCTATTAATTTATTTAAGAAATGTCTATTCTGTGTTTCTGTCTAGCACTTGATGTGTTTATTTCCACATTTTTCTTAGAAGGCTGGGGACATTTTGTTCGGTTATCTGAGAAGTAATGTGGATGGATGCCATACTTTAAGGCTATTTTCATACCTCCTATCAACATGTAACTGAAGTTTACAACTAACTTGATCCATGCAAGTAGAGCCATTGATTCTTAACTTGACTAGGCGTATGCCTAGCTATCTTCTTGAATTAAGGCCTCAGATTGGAAGAGAACCAGTAACTGTAATCAGCTAGAAGCAAGTGTTACTTTAATATGTGAGGAGGTATTCTAGGCACTGGTTCACTAGATAATTTGGAACCTATTTACATGTATTGCTCAACTTCTAAAGCCATGTGGCAAGTGGATAATGCTGGTGTGTAAGCAGCAATGAATATCCATTTAGAAGTAATTTAACTGAGTAACTACCTGTTAACGGTAACTTCCCAGAAGCAGGTAACAGCATTTAGAAAGAAAAATAGTGTACATTTGTAAGTTTTCAGGCATTCCTTTCCCCCTTCTCAAGGCATCTTTTGAAATTGGTATTCCCTGATATGTCAGGGTGGTTATACAGGGAGATACTGAACTTAATATTCTCAACCTATGTTGTTACTGGAGTCTAGGCCGCAGTTCACAGCAGTAGCAAGCTACCAGGCTAGAAAAACTGTATTGCAAACTGCCTGGAATTCTTGGTTTTGCATATTAATAGAACAATACATATCAACCTCAAAGTGAATAAGACTGAGTAGCGTGAGGAATGAAACTGGCCTCTCTCAGTAAGCTGTATATGGATGTCTGCCTGGAGTTCAGAGCTGATTTCACTTGCCAAAGGGCAGTAGTGGTACTGTTAGTGTCTTGTAGTCCTTGGCTGTTGGAATTGCCATCCATGATGCAGTATGTTTATAAATAAAACTGTGTTTCTATCTGCAAGCTCAGCCTGGGATGTAAAGTCAAGTTATGTTCTTTCCAGCTTGCCCATCACCGCTAGCAGAGCTGCTGCTGGAGCTTAGTCAAGAATTCTGTTGATTCAGAAGCCAGTTAAGAAACTCCCAGAACTATGTTGCCTCTGCAAGTCTGAGTAGAAGTTTATTTATATCAGTCAAGTGACTATGCATGCATACAGATCAGATCATTTAAATGAAGGAAGATGCAACTTTCACAAGTTACTCCTTCTGATTATTATTTCACTCAGTAAAGAGGGGCTCCCATTTGTACCTCAGCAGATTATTTTACGATTTCAAGGTGCATTTTTGGTAATACATAATGTGCTAGAAACACAGAACTTCTAAGAGAAACACTTTTAACTAGTTAATAACTAAATATTGTTCAGGCAGAAATCCCTTGTGTTAATCAAATGCAACAACTCAAGCAACAATCTAGACAGCTCGTGTAGGCAAAATTGGTAGACATAGTACATCTGACAGCTATGTGGCTCAAGTTTGGGTGAGCAGGTATGTATGCCTCAATGTCACTTTTTTAGTCAGATGTACTTTTAAAGTCAGGGTATTGAATCCTTTTTAACAGTGCCAAGGGTGGTTGTGTTTTCTAACGTAATCTTAAAAACATATACTTCTTTCTTAATTTAGCTGTGCCATTTTGTGCAGTTGTACACAAGGAATATAATGCTGATATTAATTTGTCTGAAACTGTAGTGATGGAAACCCTTCAACCTTTGTGGTGATCAGTTGCATTGCTTAATTTTGCTGTTGAAGTTTTTCAGAAAGTTTAGCCTGAATTTCCCTTTCTGACATTTAACGCTGTTATGTTCTGTTCAGCAGTACATAGAAAAAGATGTCTTTTTACCCTTCTTTAGGGTAATTTGTATTTTACCATGGACATGTAAATGGAGCAGTCTGTTTGGTTCTTTGTAAACAAGATGCTGCTTTATGAAAGGCTTTTTGGCACCATCATAGGAGATGTGAAAACCATTAATCCTTTCAATTCATGTACTTGTGATTGGTAATGTCCCTTCTGCAAACATTTCTCCTAGTATCTTAACTGTAATATAAAAATACCTGCATTTCCCTCAGAGAAGCTCAGTCATGGTGATTGCTAATAGGCTATTTATTTGCTAGAGAATACAGTAAGATCTCTTAGCCGTTGAGACTGTAGGAATACAAAAGAAAAAACAAACTCATGCACAAATTTAGCAGTGATATGTCTAAAATAAGACAAAACGCTTCTGCAGAACACTTCAAAGATTGGACATGAATGTAGGCATTGGAGAAAAGAATAATTTTGCTTAAAAATTAGACTGAAAATTTTGAAGGGAAAACTTTGACTTCCTTTTGCAAAGCTTTATAGCAGATTGAATAAGAGTTAATTCTCATATGACTGAGACATTTCCAAAATAGCCAGTCATGATCCTGACAAGTATTTGGAGAAGCTGGCTTTCTGTTGTGGGTTGTATTGTTTTGTTTTTTTACATATGTCCATCCTAACTGTGTCTTAAAAGCATTTTTCATGTTGCCCTGCGAAGTAGAACCTATCAAGAGTTAATGACAGCAAATTACACCAAAATCCTTTCTTTACTAAGGATTATAGTAAGTTTACTAAATTCTCTATCACTTGAATGGTTTTATATATGTAAAACTATATCTTAGGCAGCTGGAGATGAATGGCTGCTAATTCTTCTGATGACTTTAATCTTCCAGGCTTGGAAGGTTTCTCCATCATACCCTTTTTAATCTCCTCCTTCAAGTTACCTGTATGGACTTGCTATTGTTGTAGCAAGGAAGGCTGATAGTTCCCTTTGGAGCTTTTTATATGCTCTGGAGAGGGTTGTTCTGTAGCTCTGAAGGCTGCTGTCAAGTATCCTAAACTTTTATGGCATGAGGGAGAAGAGACCTGCTTTGACCTTAAATATATATATATACACACACATATATACACAATTTCCAAACTGACCTGGTAAAGGTATTGGTCACTGGTGTTCTCTGCCATAAACCCAGAGATTCAGGTGACTGTACTGATTTGAATATTAGAGAACAAGAACATCCGTCAGTTGTTTCCTTCCTTCATTTTCAGGAAGAGTGTTAACATTCATGTAACATAGCCTCACAATTTTTCTGTGCAAATAATCAAGCAGTATAAACATCAGCAGAGGGCAGTATTGAGGTATAAATAGAATAAGTTGAAATAAAAGTTTAAAAAAGTGTTGCCAGGTGTTTTCAGTTTTTCTTCATAGAATCACAGAATAATTTACAATGAAAGGGGTCTGCGAATGCCATTGTATTAATCTCTGTCTCAGAGAGCCAAATTCAAAGTTAGATATAATCAATATGGTCATAGTAAAGCGTCTGCGTTGTTGGGTATTTTATAATAACCTGAAATCAGATTAGTTTTCTCTCCAAACCACTTCTATATTCAGTTGTGAGACTGGATGCAAAGCCTGCCCAGTGCTGAAGTGTAGTTCCTTTGTCTAAATAATACTAGAAAAAAAGTTTAGCCATTTTTGTTTACAAGGTCAGGAAATGGTATTTTTTAACAATTGTTCTTATGTGTGTTCATCAACTTCAGTAATAATACATTTACTTATCCCAATTATTAGTGCATCTAGATGGTTTAAGACAAATGTTTTATTGATGCCTTCAGTCTGAGAAGCAATGTTATTACCTCTCAGGGTCCAGTTTTCAATCTTTTTTTTACTGTGTTTATTCAGACAAAATATTTGTGATTCTACATATCAAATAGAACTGCTAAAAAGGTGAACATCTCTCTTTTAAATTATCTTTTTGTTCCTAGAAAAGTGAATACTAAAGAGTATTAAGTCACTCTTAAGAGTAACAGAAATGTTTTCCTGCTCCTATTGATGGCAGACTGTAACAACTCATAAAGAGATTGTTGGACTCTTAAAAACACTTTTCCCTTTCAAATCAACTAGGTTTGAAAACTGTTTAGCTAAAATTCTAGCTCTTTTCAGATGGCTAGTTACACCTTTAACGTAAGCAGTGGGGTTTAGTTAAATCGGTAGTTTAGATTCCTGGCAACTATCCAAACAAATTAAATGAGCGCAGGCAAATGGCCACATGAACCACATGCATTTTTGAGTGTTGCTGCGTGTATATCCTTGCAAGAGAAAATACCAGTTTATGTAGAATTTGGTGAAGGCTAGAAAGTGCTGCTGGGACCTTAGGTGAATGCAGACTAGGCCCGAACAGTTGTGTTATTGGTACCCAGCAGAGTGGGGGTATGGTATGCATTTTAGTAGTGATCAGAACTTTGGCAGGGATTGTATGATGTTTTATAAATGTAGTTATACTGCTTCAAGGCTTGCACAGCTTGGGTGGGCCCAGTTTGCATGTCAGCCCTGTCCCTGCCAGTATCTCCTCTTCCTGAAGCAACATCAGACTGCACTTGCTGCCACTGTTAAAATATCTCATTAGTGTAAAATTTGGAGACCGGAGTAGACGATATATTTTGGTGTCTGATAAGAAGCTTTTGTCTTTGATGGATGGGAATGTTTGTCATGTAGGAATAATACAAATTCAGAAAATGTGCTCCCAATCAGTATGTTAGTTTAAAAAACAAATTAAAAAAATTCTGAAATATTCTTAGTTTCAAAACACTGAAGATCTCTGTATTTTTTGTTTAGATAACCTCAGCAGAGAATTTTTTTCTATTTTATTTCAATAATAAAGATTTTCTATTAAACGTGCAGATGAGTAATACTAGCTGTAGAGCAGAGGTAGGCATAAACATTTGTGAAGATAATGTGGTAGTTGAGTGTGATGGAAGATGATGGCATGGAGGTGAGAAAGTACTTCTGTAGTGAGTTTTAAGTGGTGTACGGTGTGGAAAACTTGGGGCTATGCAAGGCATAGAAAAGGAAAAATCAATTTAGAATGGCTGCTAATGGCATATACTGTCTTTTCTGAGTACTGATTGAGACTGTAAAATAGCTGTGCTTTCAGCAACACAAAATTCACAACTTGGTAGTCTCAGCAGTGCTAATGTGGGAAGGGCACCTGCTGTAAACTTGTATCTCTCCTGCAGAAAATGTAGCTCAAAAGGGATATTGGGGTCAACAATGAGGGATTGACCAAACCTGAACAACATGCAAGTTAAGAATGGCCTTTGTTTAAATTATCCCTCTTGGCTCCCAAGGTACAGCGGTGAACACCGTTGTAAACAATAGTGCATTGAGCACTCCTGCTCACAGTCCTTCTTGTAATGAGTGCTTGGAGCTTTCTTGGTGAAAAGGAATGCAAGGTCAGGCATTGTATCATCCAGTAACTGAAAAGAATTGAGATATGTGAAATTACGTGGGAAAGCGGCTGAATTACGCCTGGTAGACTGCAAAAGGAAGGGAGCATATCGCTAGTGCTTTTAGAGGCAGGTACTAAATCTACAAAAAACAAGTAATGATTTTAGTCATGACCTTGTGAAATCAAAATTATTCTGATTGACTAGACCCAAGCACATAGCACTACAGATGCTTCATGTAACATCCTGTGTTTTGCTGTTCCTCTTCCTCCTGCCCTGCCCCAAGCCCTAGCACGTTGCCCTCAAATGGCTGCCAAACAGTTTTGTACTTGTGTAATGAAATTCTATTGTGTGTACTCTTTCAAAAACAAAAAAAAAATTGCACATTATTGTCTAGCTTTACACGATAAGCTTTATTTCAGCATTGTAGCAAATTACAGGGAGAGTTTTGTGGTCTTTTCTGTTATCTTAATGTTGTAAAGTTTAGTTGCGGCTCTTTTGGTGACTTTTCTGTGAGGATGACCAATTGCTCCCTTGTTTAGTTTATATTCTGTTACTATTCTAATGAGATGAGTGAAGAGAAGACGACATTGTTTATTTTTACTTTCCTCTGTAGGGCTTTGGTTTGTGACACTTCCCTGTGAAATTATCCATATGTTTCCTTAGCAGTTTACAAGGAAGAGTTAAGTTCATTATTATACAAAAAAGGATGACATCCAAGGTGCTGCTGTTTTTTCAGGAACTCAATTTTTTTTTCCCAAAGATTTTGTTTAAAATAAAATCAGTGGGATTCACTGTTAGGGATGTTTAAATGCTTCTTGTATTGTGGAACAAGTTAGAGTGACTTTAAAATCCTTCCTTTCCCAAAATTTATTCTGAACCTTTTTAAAAAAAAAAGTGTGGGGGATGTGAATTTCTTATAAACACTTGTAGGGGCACTTATAAACATATGTTTCTTGGATTCCTGGAATTGGAAGGAACTGTATGTAGGGCATCTTCCCAAATGGATGTACCTAATTATCTACATTAAACTTTCTAAAAACAAACAGATGAGATCAGTATAGCTCAGAAGAAAAGCTTTATGTGAGTATTCTACCTCTGATCTGGAAACCAATTTTGGTAGGAATCTTCTATTTATTTTGGAAAGACGGATGCTGGTAATGGTGGATTATCTATGGATTCTTCTACTACTGACATGTAGACAGAGCAACTGTATAAAGGAAGAAGGCAAGCCTTTTGCCTGCCTTTCATTCATTCAGCTTTCTTCTTTTTAAGAAATGGTAAATTACTTTAATAGCTATATTTCCAAAAGCGAGAAGGTGTGTCTGTATTGGTTCTATATAAGGCTCGTGCTAATGGGCTGCTGAGCTTGATTAAGATTTGTAAATTCTACTATATTCTTTGAGTCAAGCTCTTAACCAGTAACTCAGCTTGCAGATATTTAATGACATTTTTTGCAGCACTGCAAGTAAGAATCAAGATTTAGTATTGAGCAGATGGTACAGCACTGAGGAATAATTGGTGAGTTGGTATTATTTAAGTAATCTATTTTAAAAGTTGTATTTTTCTTAATCCTGAGATTCTGTAAAAAGGAAAAAAATAAATCTGAAATTTTGTTGTGGTTGAATGTCTGGATAGTTTATGTTGAACTAGAGCAGTGGGCAGTGGCTACTTTGCCTTGCTGTGTGGCAGTAAGCTTGACTTTTATGGACTATTGATAGCTAAATCAGTTATGTTTTTTTCCTAGCATTTTCTTATGTCTGTGTTTGAAGACTCAAAGAATGCCAATTCAAGGATCCTCCAGCAAGTATGCCATATCTCAATGTGGCAGTTTAAAACCATAAACTTTCAAAGGCCAGTGCTAACCCTGCTTACTTGTGAAGAAGATAGGACTATGCTCCAGTAGCACTTAAGCCTGCTAAATATGTATTTTCTGCTAATGAACTTAGTATATTCTATACAGTATGTTTTCTGTGTCACATCAGAACAACTAAAACATTATGTGTAATGGGAAAAATCAATATTTTGGAGGCAAGGTTAGGAATACAAGATGCTTCACAGTCTGAGTGAGAAAAGAGTGTACATGGGAGTTAAGTGCCGTGGACTGTAGGGCTGCAGCTCCTAAAAACTAAATGCATACATGAACTAAGCCGAGTGCCCCGTGAGCAGCAGTAACACTGATGTCTTGCTATGACTGCAAAAATAATAAGGTTTTTATTAGCATCTTCACAAACTTTTGTCAACTTTGTGGAGTTGTTGCGTATGATGTTATATGCAGTGCTGCAAGCCAACTGTTTGTTTGAAAAATACAAACCTACTACTGACCAGATGAAGAGGGGGAAAAGCACCTGGAAATTGATCAAGTTCTATGCTGAATGTTTAAATGTTGCATCTTCTTGTTATGCTTATGAAATGCTAACTATTTTTTTAAAAATCTGTTTTCTAAATGCAAAATTTCTTACATGAAGGTGGCTTTAAGCCAATGTCCATGTTGGAGGGTAGGAAGTGACAGGCAGCTGCTTCTACAAGCAAGAAGCTGGAACCAGCAGTGTGGAATATAGAGAGTAGTGGCATCTGTATTGTTTGTCTGGACCATGTTTACTCCCTCATTAGGTCAGGACTGAGGAATGAGGCTGACTTTGGTTCAAGAAATACTACTTCTTAAAATGGCTTTGTTTCCCTAGCAGAAATCTTGGAAGAAGTGGACAGCTAAGCAGTAGCATGGACTGACTTGTCTGAAGAGGGATGGGAGTCTGGTTTCTTACAGGAAGGCAAAAGACAGGAAATCCTACCTCAGATACATAAGAGTGATGGAGGTGGGAGAAAGAAGCCTCCCAAAGAAGGAAAGCTTTGTGCTGGGAGGTGGTGGAGAGTGATGGATCTGATTTTGTTGTTGTTGTTCTGGGAGTTTGGCTCCCTTTGCTGTTTTGTAGTGGTCAGATGTGTTTGGGAAGCTGAAGACTTGAGTTTTAGAATCTTAGGCCTACAGATGTAGCTCCGTTCTAAGATGGGATCTGCCATACCCATTTTGTTCTTTTAAGGGTTCATGTTTGCATGAAAATAATTGGATGCAAATATTATATGTATGCTTGTGGCAGACCATGCCTTGCCCCATGGTACATCTTAAATCAACAGAAGTGTGTTAGGAGGCTGTCTGTTTGGCTGTTGATTGTTGGGGTTGTTTGTGGTGTTTTGTTTGTTTCTGGCTTGAACCTTGGAAACTGAATTCGCAGTTTAGTTATGAAGCACCTGTGAAAGCGTTAATGGCATGTCGTAGCCTTAGCCTCTCTTCTGATTCTGCCATTTCTATTCATGTGGATGTTAGACACTAGTGCTGCTAATGCATGTGCTGCCTCATGGTTTATAAGATACCATGGGATGTGCCTGTTAGCCCTTGTGTGTCAATGTTTGGTTTGGGTTTTTTTTACTTGATTAGTGTTTCTGGGGAAGGCTGTAGCACAAGAACAACAAAAACCATATGTACTAGGGGTATTGAGGGATATTGCATGCCTGGTAAATTTTAAGGACTGCATATTATGAGCATTCAATTCTCTGCCAACTAATGTAATTAAAGTGAAAATTTGTGCCACCTAGTTTGGAGGGTGCCATTTTATTGGTTCATGTAAGTAGATTGCTCCCTGCCACCCCCCCTCTCCCCCTTTCTTTTTTTAAACTGTTACCTTAACAGTGGCTGCTTTTCTCTTTAAGTCCTGTGGCTAAGCAGGCGAGTGCTTAGCACATACCTAGAATTTTATTAAACTTAGAACTGGCCAGATATTTGCTTCATGGTAGAAGCCCATGTGAATTCATTATTCTTAACAATATGGAAAATTCAATAATACTTGCCCAAATTTAGGAGGGGAAGTGTGCAGGTGGCTTTGGCTGTTGCTATCTGATGTTCACCCAACTCTTCTAAAATTCCCGTGTCCTCCTTATGCTCTATTGAATGTACAGAAAGAGCTGGGATGTTGAGTAGGATTGTTTTTGAGCTGTTATCCTCCAGGGAATTATCAACTATTGCACATCTCAGCATTCTGGAAGGGTAGAAAGGTGGAGTAGTTATGGATTAAATTCTGGCAGAAGCGCTTGCGTTTCATTATAGGATCATGAATTTGCGATTGTTGGAGGCTGCACAGGACACTGAAGGCACCTCTGGGGACCTATGAATACCAGTTGAAATGTAAACAAGCATCTTTAGGACTTCTGTTCCCTTCTTCCTCTCGTAACTTCCTTCTGAAAGAGCTGATCCTCCTCATCTGACATCTGTAGAACCTTGTGTAATTTTTTCTTACTCTTTGTCTCATCTGTATTTATTATTTATATGTGTCCTTTTTGTCATCTGCAGCCATGCCCATGAGTTCCTATTGTAGAAAACTGATGAGAGCTGGTCTTTCAAACTTCTAAACGCCTGTGAAGAAAACGAAACAACAGAGTTAATATTAAAAAAAGAAAGACTGATTTTCCAGAACTATGTTCTTGTCGTCTCTGCATGTTAGTCCAGCTTAACAAAGTTGGGCATAGCAAATTTTTATTCTACAGGATTTTTTATCATTTAACGTGTGATGGAGCTCTAAGGTCACATCTGGAGGGACTGGAAGACATTTATTTTTTAGTAAAAAGATAGTTTGAATTGGCTTTGCAGACCTCTAGGAACTTGAAATGAACATAAAAGGAGCATTAGTCATAATAGAACCTTTTTAAACAGTCTACTTTTTTCCAAATATATCCGAGTAGGCTACTTTACTGAGGACTAAATGGTGATGGCTGCATGGAGGGAAGAGAAGTAGAGACTTCTAGGCCACAAAATGAAGAGTCTTAAGACCTTGAAGGTGGCACAGGTAAACCCATAGAGATCTCTGTGAAAGCAGTGTTTGCGCTACTGTTTAATTTCATTAGTAAAACAGAATGCATACTACATAATTTTTGTAGAGACTGTCTTCCAGGAGCAAATATCTGGAAAAATACTGATAAGCTTCAGAAGCACATAGTGTTTAATAATTGTAGATTTGTATCTCCTCTTACCCAAGACTACAGGAGAAAGAGGACTAGTGGGGGATGCTATGAAGGGGTTAATTTATATCAATAAGGTCTTTGAAAGTATATAGAAGATTTGAGGGTACAGGGATGGGAAATGGGGGGGAAAGGGAGAGTGATGTAGTAAACTCCATTTTCTCTTAGCTAGCATCTATGAAAAAGAATAAGCAAGACAGAATCAGTTGTGGATTACTTAATACTTAAAGATACAGACCACAGTTCTACAATATACAGTGAAAGGTGGTTTCAAGGTGTTTACATATAAATGAAATTGTTTTCAAACATACTGGGGTGTGACTTGTAAGACCAGAAAGTTATGACAACACATAGTGAAAGCTTAAGGCCAGGCTAACTTATTAAAACTTTACCAAAAAAGTTTACAGCAATTATCTCTTATTAGGCTGAGACATGTAAAAAGAGAAGGCTTTTGGAGACCAAGGGAAGTGCTTGTGTGCTTGAAGGCTCATATGTGTTCCTCTAACTTATCAGTTAGTGTAATAAAGTATCTCCTGTATAGGAAATTGAGTAGTAACTGAAGCAGTTAAAAGTTGAATATACCAGCAGGGCTAGTAAAGCTGGCTTTATTCTCTGTAGGGGAGAAAAAGTTCAGAATTCTCACTGAGTGCTATTTGTCAGGCAAGGATTTTAAGATAAGACTGAACACTTAAATACCTTGCAGCATAGGTATAACAATATCTGCAGGCAGTTGGTGTGGATGAAGAAGCAGATGCTCAGATGGTAAGCTATTTATGACAATAGCAACTTAGAGTAAAGTGAAATATGTAGACAAGTGAATAGTAGAACAGGTAAGAAGTTATGAAGATTGTTGCTTTCCAAGCACCAAATGGCTTGTGAAAGACTTTAGTTTATCCAATTATAATCTTCTGTGACCTTCTCTTTACCTTATATGACCTAGCCACTGCAATATTAAAATAAAAAGCAGTAACTTATAAAATCATAATTAAGATGTAAGTCTGACTACTGTATTGATTTCCCTCTTCCGTTTGCTGGGTATTCATGAGTGGCTTAATTCTCAATACTTTGGGGAAAAAAAACAAGCCAAACAAAAAACCCCAAACAAAACCACTAAAAAAACCAAACAAAAAAATCCCCACAAAACAAACAAACAAAAGACAGAAAATTGAAAACATATTGCAGTAAAATTAAATTCCAAATTCTTGCCTATTCTTTTTGTCAAGACAATTTTTAAAGCTTTAACATGAAATTCACTGGTTTAGAGTTATAACTCAGTTTCAGAAAACTAAGTATTTGTAAATGAAGCCTATCATGATGGGATAAATAAACACATTTTAATAAATTAGTGCATAGCTGTCTTCCCTGCCACTGCTGCCTAGCCCCTGCTCCCCACACATAGTTTTCCTGACATTACCATTTAGCAGGATAGTAGTAAATGAGCCAAAAAAAGCTTTGCCTCGGCACACTTCCATTGACTTCATTTGGGTTTCAGTGATGAAACCCAGAGATGAAATAGAACCACAAGAGTTCAACAGTCTGCAATAGCGCAGTGCTGCAGTGCATCAGATGTATAAGGAATATAGTAAAGTCATTTTTCCTGAGGCAGTGCTTTTCTGAGAAGTTGTTTCTGTGAGGTTTTTTTTGTAGCTTGAGGTTGAACTGCAAAATCTGTAGCACGTTCAAACCTAAGCTCTTGTAACTGAAAGTAAAACAGCAGTGTAAGGATTTGTCTGTGTATCAAACTAGTAGAGGAAGTAGGATTTTAGAAATCGGGTACTGTTAGTTTAAAGCAAAGAGGGTTTTTTGTTTATTTGGCTTTTGTTTGGTTTTGTTTTTGTTGATGCATAGATGTTGGTTTTGTTTTCCCAGGAGTGAATTATAGCTGTGTTTTCTTGCTGTGTAGCAGACTAATATTTCTCCTGTTCATAACTGTCATGGGAAGAATTTTTTATAGCAATACAATCGTGTTACAGCAAGCGTGACAAAAACCCAGAGTGATGACAATGTTGATTGTTTTATATCACCTATGAATAAACTGACTGTAACACCAAACTTTTACGTTTTAGTTGTCCTATCACACACTCAACACTACATATATGTGCTTGTATTTTTCTAAAGGAAGCAGTTTGATAGATAGTAACCATCTCAAGCAGAGAGTGGAGAAACTTAATCCACTGTTTAACTACTTACTATTTTTTTTTTGAGAGGAGAAAATGAGTCATAACTAAGGCAGGGGAAGAGTAAGATAAAGAAAAGCTGCTCACAATAGCTGCTAATGATTACCAGAAGTACCATGCTAGTTTTAGGATCTGTCTGTTGAGGATAATACATTTAATAGCAACATTCCTTGGTAAATTCATGAGAATGAGTGTCAAAATATTTAATAGGGAATGCAGGCATTCCTTTTTGCAACAAATATCTTGAAAGGACACTTTTTTTAGTGAACTGTGAGTAAATCTGTGAACAGGACAGTAATTTTTATGTAGTCAGTCACTTTAGGCTCTATTTAGCTCTCTAAAATCAATAGCAAAATTCTTGCTGACTTCACTGAAGTGGATGGGATGTCAGATGTAGGCATTTTCTCTGTAACAAGGGATAAAGCTTGCTTTCTTTTTCCCTGTAAAGACTGAGTAGTCTTACCCACATATGAAAATGTAAATTGTGGATTTTCTAAGTTGTAAGCACTGTTGGGTTTTTTCCTCTTCTGCTTTAGCTACAAAAGGCCTACATCCAGTCAGTATATCCGTATGTGTGTCTCTACATTCCTGGCATGAATTTTCATTGATTTCATTTAAATGTAGGATTACCACCATAATGTATAAGCACACATTATAGAATTTCAACTTCCTGGCACATAAATTTCTTATTATCTTAGTTTTGTAGAATGTGTAAGGAAAACTGATTATTTACTTTCAAAGGGCAGTGTCAAAGGGAAAATTTTATTAAGATATACTTGCCCTTTTCTTTACTGTTTGGCATATAAGGTAATCAAAAGCATCATTATGATTAGACTACTGTTAGGACAGCTATACATAAATGATAAATTTATGTGGTATGAGTTTTAATGGAAGTGGCTTTTTATTCTCATTAACTTTGCTTCTGTTTAAGATAAAGGGAAGCTATGCAAGCTTGTTCTTCAGTCATTTTCAGGAAAAACAGAACATTTTTGTTATTGCTTTTTTAAAAACAAATACAGACAACTTCAATAAATAATGGAGGGAGAAGGAGAAACAAGCGAAGTGCTAACTTTTGATCATACTTGCCCATCTATCTTCTGCAACAGAGTTACTTATTTAATTAACAGTAGGGCACAAAGATTCTGACATTGTTGTTGCTGACATTGTAACGAGAATACTGTCGCTGTCCTGAAGACCTTGCAGTCTAAACATGCTCCCTCTTGATATATTTAGTCAGTAAGAATAATGGAATAATGTTTGGGACGGCAAACGATACTAGAGAAACAATCGAAGGCCAGAGTTTCTAATCATGTTGGGGGTTTTTTGAGCTAAACATATGAGTGATATGGTCTTGTTGAGGAGAAAGGTGTGTCTTTGAAGACATTTGAAGTAGGGTTAATTAGTGCAGTGATGTTGTAGCTGGCCCATTCCTTAGGGTGTTTTTTTATGTGCTGCATATCTGGAGATATGCCTTCATTGAAGGAATATATCATGTGGTATGGATAATGTAAGCCAAAAAGCCAGGTGAGTGAGATGGGATATTTGGTATTGTAGAATTTATGCTCTTTGTTTCTGGCTTCTGACCAACCAGGCTATACGTGAAGTCTATAAAGTCATCTTCTATGGTTAGAAAGGTTTGAAGACTGGTTAGGAAGACAGAAAAAGCGTGTGGTGGCAACTCTCAATGCTGAAACACACAGCAGTTGTCCTATGTCAGCTGCTTGAAGTAATGAAGTATGTATTCACCTGCAGCTAAACAGATGTTAAAAGAAATTTCTACCATGTGAGGTAAAAAGGCTTTGCTTAAACCTCAGTGAGGTATAGTTGATACTTAATCATTCATTAACCTATTATAAGACTCATGTATAATAATTTCTTCTGTGAACTGAGGCTTTAGGAGAAGTATAAAATGTCATCAGAATCAATAAAATTTTTAGTAAACATGTATCTGAATAATATTCTCATATAAGAATATGGCAGGCTAAATTTTCAACCAATTCTCAGCTGACTTTGTCATTCATCTGATGTAATGGCTGTTTGACTTCCTTTTTTAGTAGCTTGTTACTTCAAAGCATTTTATTGCCCTGTTCTAAAAATTGCATTAATTTATCTGTTGCTGCCTTTTATAGTCTCAAAAGTATGTCAGACTTGCTGTAAGAAATGCAAGTACTACAACGTGGTGATGAA
This sequence comes from Phaethon lepturus, assembly GCF_000687285.1. Taxonomy (NCBI): domain Eukaryota; kingdom Metazoa; phylum Chordata; class Aves; order Phaethontiformes; family Phaethontidae; genus Phaethon; species Phaethon lepturus. The sequence continues at coordinate 22,451 of NW_010520000.1, forward strand.
GCAGTGGCTTCTATCCCAAAGACTCAGCTCTGTTCAATCTTTTGTCAGGCTTGCTTTTGGAAGTGCTCACTATAGAACAACGTGTGGAAACAACAGGCAAATGTGCCTCTGTTTGAAACGTATGCAGAGGCAATAGCTGGTTCTGGTGGTTGCAGCTGTGTAGCTGTTATGAAAGTGAGAGTTTAGTAGAGTATAGTGGTAACATACTGTGTTTTACCTCGGGGAACTACTGCTAGTCACTTCTAAATGTTTGTGTTTCTCCTTGTGATAGCCTCTTTTTTTCATGAAGTAGAGAAAAAATAGTATTTGCATCTTGAATTTACTATTTAAGTCGAACTTATTGAATACACACTCCACTCTAATTGTAACAGAAATTGGCCACGTTAGCAGCGTGGATACTACCTGTAATCTCTTGGCAGCACTCTTGTGATGCCTCCTTTTTATCCATTGTTCTCTTCTAAATAACAATACCACCAATATACTTTGTATGTGCTTGTTTTGTCTGGGATAGAGTTAGTTTTCTTCATGGTAGCTAGTAAGGGGCTATGTTTTGGATTTGTGCTGGAAACAGTGTTGGTAATATTGAGATGTTTTCATTATTGCTGAGCAGTGTTTCCTCAGTCAAGGCTTTTTTCTGCTTCTCATACCAGCCCACTGGTGAGTAGGCTGGGGATGCACAAGAAGCTGGAAGGGTACACAGCTGGGACAGCTGGCCCGGACTGACCAAAGGGATATTCCATACCACGTGATGTTATGCTCAGCATATAAAGCTGGGGGAAGAAGGAAATGGAGAATGTTCAGAGTGATGGTGTTTGTCTTCCCAAGTAACCGTTAACATGTGGTGGCGCCGCCTTGCTTTCCTGGAAGTGGCTGAACACCTGCCGATGGGAAGGGGTGAATGAATTCCTTGTTTTGCTTTGCTTCTGTGCGTGGCTTTTGCTTTACCTGTTAAACTGTCTTTATCTCAACCCACAAGTTTTCTCCCTTTTACTCTTCTGATTCTCTTCCCCTTCCCACTGGGGGGGAGTGAACGAGCAGCTGTGTGGGGTTTAGTTGCTGGCTGGGGTTAATCCATGACAGTGGCTTACATCTTATATCACTTGTTTAAAAGAACCTTGATAAAAGTTAGCTTTCAGCAAGTTAAAAATGTGATCATTGATCATTGTGACTTTGATCACTGAGTCTAACAGCTGGCAAAGACTTCATTGGCCTTTTCCTGGTCTTTGAAACGCTGAAGAAAAGTAATGTTTCCCAGACTGGGAGTTTATGCTCCCCTCCTGTTGAAAGTTCAACAGCAATTGAAAAATTAAGTAATGCTTGTTCTTATTGTATGCTGCAGAGGCTGCTGTGTAGATTCAGTTAAATGTAATTACAGAATTGCAATACTTAATGTATAATCAACATAACCTTGTCTAATACACTCACATTTAATATGAGTTTGTTAACTTTAATTTTTTAATATATTAATTTTAATGCATACTCTATATTTTTTATATATATATAGTAGTAGTCTCTGAGAAGATAGATTTAAGACCCATCTTCTCCACTGGGCTTTGCAAATGTGCTGCCACTTTTTTTTTCTTTTATTTCTTTGTGTGTGATGGGTGGCTGCAGCCCATTTGTTGTCAGATCAGTGCAGTTGATTTTCCATGTGAAGAATTGCTTGTACACTGCAAAACAACTGACAGTAACTTTCAAAACACCAGAGTTTCTGCAAAGAAATGAGACTAATAGATGAACTATAAAAAAAAAAAATCTATTGAAAAGAATAAAATCTTAAGGTACTTAAGACTACTTTTTTTTAAGCTGTTAGTGAAAGTATAAAAGGAATACTTCAACTCCCATCTATGCCCTCCTGCTAGGCCATCATAGTCTCTTCAGATGAGAAATTCCCAGCCATTTCAAGGAAATTTTGTAGTTACAGAGGTAAAATGGGGGAAATGTGAGGCATTTGTTGTGTATCTATAGGAAAAGCTGCTCTACTTCATGATTTTTAATGAAAATATTCTTGCCCTTTTCAAATGTTAGAAGGGTGTTCTCTATGAAGAAGCTGATAGCAATGTATTTTGTTCCTGTTGGGATGTTGTGTTCTGTCCACTTGGGTAGCAGGGGATGTTGTGTGTGTGTTTTTCCCATTTGCTATGAGTTTGAAAAATGCTCTCAGGTTTTCCCAATCCCATGTCTTAAGTTTTAGCACAGTAACTGGGTGGTAGAATGTGAGCTGGTAGTGACTGAGCGTATAATCAAATGGGGAAAAACATTTTTGCTTTATTGGCAAGGTAAACTGCAAGCTAAATTTTGAGAAGAAAAAGAGTAATTGTGTAGACAGATGTGGACAGACTGTTCCAAAGCTGTGTTTTGTCTGGGATTCAGTAAGAAAAACTGGCACTGTGCATCTGCATGTATTTGCAGGGCTATGGTTTGTACATAATTCAAAACCAATTTATTCATACTTAAGACCTGTTGTGTCAAGCTAGTCTCATAACCAGGCAAAATGTAGTTAAGGGAATCAGGTCTACTTCACATTGTGCATTTAAGCCTATTTTAATGCGATAGTTAGGGTTGTGAAGGTGAGCTTGAAAAATGGAGTAAGTCAGTCTTCTCGAAAGATGGAGTTAGTTTCTTTTTCTTTCCTCCCTTACTTCCCCATGAGATTCCCCAGGGTGTTTGACTTCGGTAAAATGGGTCACTGTGGAAGTACAAGCAACCTTAGATATAAAAAGTGAGAACGGAAATTCCTCTCCTTAATGAAGTTGCTACTTTACAAAGAGTGAGGTAGTTGTAATGGGTTAGGTTATGGGGGTTGTGGGGTGTGTGTGTGGTGATATGGTACAAGGAAACATAACATACATAAATGCTTTATCAGCTCTGCTGTGCCTGTGTGCTTATGAGGGTGGTGTCACTGTAAGGCCTGTCTCAACATCTGTTGTAGTGTTTCGTTCAGGGTAGTGAGGTCATAGCGTGGTATCTAATGTTGAGAATTGAATCTTATAGATAATGAGTTTAAATGTAGATATCTAGATTAAATACATCCCTATAGTTAAATTTATGGGTCCAAAAAACAAAATGCAAGATCACTTTTTTATGTTGTACAACACTGTCAGCTCGGGGTCTGTTTTGATCAAGAGTGGTAGGAACTAGATCAACAGTCATTCATTTGTATTTTGCTGCAGAGTTGCTTCTTATCTCACTTTCCTTTTCGGAGAAACAGTGTGACTACGGAAGTCTCCAGATGTCAACAGAGGTCATAGCAATTGCTCACTTGACCACTGAAAGAAAGCGAATCCAGAAGCTCTTTATTATCAAACTCATGTTTCATAGTTTGATTTAGAAGTTTGGCTTCCAAAGTGAGATTAAGCTGTGCAGTTGCAGAGGTGTGGAAGCCAAGGTTTTGACTAATGTTATTGGGAATCTAATAAAATGTTTGAGTGAGTGGACATGCTGCAGGATGTTAATGCATAAAGTGGTTTATCGGTGCAGTGAATTTAATCCTTTTAGCCTTTATACATAAAATACAAAGTTTGACAGAATTATTAGTAAAGTGTTAATGAAATCCAGCAAACGATGCATATGTCTAAAAAGTATGGTAAGTACCAAAGAGTAAAGTTCATTTTTGAAGTTCTCAGAAAGGTAGTGCTGTGAAAGAGACAGTTAAATGAACAATCACAAACAAAATTAAAGGCACTATTAGCTCAGAGACAGATAATGTCTTACTTAACTGTATGTAGCAAATTTTTTGACCATCACTTCTCAAATAAGTAAATCTGGCCTATCAAGTGGGATGAGGTGGGTGCTAGATTTAGTAATTTTAATTACCTGGATTTGTTCCATTAAAATGTGGTTGCCAGGATATTGTTGCCTGAGTTATATAGAAGACAAATGCAGATGCTATATTCTTGCTTGTACAGAGTAAAAGGATGACACAGTTTTGCAAAGTTTTCCCATTTGAGCATTTCTCAGGCAGTTCAAAAATACTGTTTAATAGTCAGATCTGTATACCTGAAGTATCATCTCTGCTTCTTAATGTGAACAGAGAAGTTCTTCTCTATGTGAAGAATCCATCTTAGATGAAAGAAACAAGAGAGACCTCAGGAAGGTAAGAGATTAAATTTAAGACAGATATTTTCATTTAATTTCTGGTTTTATACTTGTATAAATCAACATGCTCAGATCATTAACTGAGCATACTGCTTCACCAAATATCAGAGTTTTATAGACTGATACAAGATTATACAAGGCCTAAACTGAAATAAGATAATTGGACTGCTGCTTCAGATTACTTGCCTTGCAAGAATTTATAATGGCCCCTGTGCACTATAGGCTGGAGTGTGACATACTGGTACTAAGGTAGCACAAATGAGCTAGCTTAAGTACTAGCCCAGCAACAGCAGCACAAAGCTGATTAAATTATCACAATGCCCAGACTGTCTTCAATATCTCACTTAGTTGGCTTAGCTATATTTGGCCTAGAGTGCTAGGACTGTACGGGTTCATAAAAGGACTTTTTTTTTTAAGTCAATTAATGACATTGCATTCATGGGGAAAAGAATAAAGTTACTCCTGCAGAACAAACGTGTAGTTACCCTGTTGTAAATAAGATGGCACGTGTGTTCAAAAGCTAATAGGCATTAAAAAGAACATCTTCAGTTTTCTTAAATTTGCATATTTGCTATATATAGATTATTTGAATGTAAAGTATGTGTGGCTTTCTTTAATTTCTTTCTCTGATTAAAAAAAGACAGCATAAAATGTATCCTCAGGATAGAAAATGTTGAACTGTCTTTCAGCAGTTTGGTTTAGGGGCTACATATTTGGATCTGACTTCACTGATTTTTAGATTTTTTTTTTTTTCCTCTTCTGGTTAATAATTAATTTTCATGTTGCTGAAGGGGTTTTGTTTTCTTTTTTCTTTCTTTAAATGTTAGATCAGTAAAACATTCCATAATCCTGTTTTTTAAATACGTTAACTTGTGGTCAGGATTTTTAATAACTTCAGGCCCTTTCCTGGGAGTGATGTGTGCGTAACATTCCTTCTTTGCAATACTGCATCTTCATTCTCCCGTGCATGCACAAACAACCCTTCATTCCTCATTCCTTTTTCCTGTTCCTTGCAAGAGTTAAATTCTTCTAACAGTCAGAAGAATTGTCCTAAAGTTCCTGTGATTTTGGCTAAGAAATAACATCTTATTAGCATAAGGTTTTTCTCATGGACAGGTTAAAAAAAGATTATAAAAAAAATCTTAAAATTATAAAATTAAAGTTATAGTTAGTGGGCTTGATATATGTTTGTGTGTATACATATGTATTTTAGCAGCACCAAAAATTCTTTCATGCAGTATCTAGAAAACAGAGGGGTTTTGTTTTGGAGGCTTTCTGTGATGTTTTTCTATATTGGTGAATGGATATGCAGCTTCCTATTGAAAGCTTGGGATTTCAGAGAGATGTCAGGGTGTTGTATAGTTTGCCATACCTTTAGCACACCAAAAAGTAGTGGTCTGAGTTTGAAGTTGCATGAAGAGCAAAGAGGAATCTTGCAATCTGGACTAAAGATAGTGTCAAGAAGCAAGGTGGTAGGCTTTAAGACATATTAAGACAAATCAAATTTTTCAGCCAGGCTTCCAAGCTGCTGTGTTGAACTCAGTTAATCCACCTTTGAAATAGAACAGGATTGGAGACAATAGCAAAATGAATGGAAAATGTGCTTGATTATTGTAAAGCATCAGGGAAAAGTAATTTATAATAGGCATCCACAATTTATCTTCAGTTTTACAGATGTCACAAGGATTCACCTTTGACCTATGGGAGTCCTGTCCTGTCCCCAGGATAGTCCCAGTATATGGGTTAGCACAAAGACTTAGCACCACTGGCAGAAAAACTTTTGTGAAAAGTGCTGTGGGAACTAAAGCCTGGGAAAGAAGATGGAAGTGAAAGTTTTACTAGGCAAATAAGCAAGATACTAAATGTAGCAGAGAAAATTACATTTATTAATTGAAAAAGCAATTAAAGGAAGAGAGAGAAGAGGATGGGAATTAGCTTCAAAATCATGGAACTTGAAAAAACCCCACAAAAACATAAAACCTCACCCAAAACCCAAACCACCCCCCCACCCCCCCACCCAAAACCCCAAAGATTACTTTTGGACTTTAGGGATAAACTATCCAACCTTATTTAAAATAATGTCAAGCTCAAAAATTGAATGTAAATGCAAAAATATGTGCAAATTTTACTATTGGCTGTATGGAGGGATTGCCATTCTCCTGCTGCAAACACACATGAGTTTTGCATTCTCTTAAATTATTGCTTGACAACTTTGATACTTTATATACTTCAATCTTTCCAATCTTGTGCTCTCTTCTATTTTTTCCTACATCTTACAGTACTCTACATGCAGGTTAATTTTTCCTGTGTGTTTGTGTACCTATGTATATCAGTATTTCACATTTCTGTCTCTGCCGTAATTTGTAAATGGGTAGTTTTTTCCTGTCTCATGTTGGCCTCTCTCCAACAACACTGGGACATTCATGTGCTGAAGAGTATGTTTTGTCATTCCCGGTAGCAGCAAGATGGGATGAGGGTTTTCGTAAAACCATGTTACTGTATGGGTAGTGAAAAAATGGCAACTATCCTTGTAGTCAGCTTCTGCCCTAGAGACAGCATGGGTGGCAGCTACCAGTTTCCTGAGTGGTTCTGATTAAGTTTTCCTGAAGAAGATTTTATGCACCCACTTCTAAGCAGCTGTTTAGTAAAAAAATCTTTTTTTAAAAAAGTACTTGTTGTACCACGTTTTAATAAGAACAGTGTCAATGCCGAAAAGTTAGAGTACTCCTCTTAGAACACAGCGTATGAAATCCAGTGGATTATAGGTTGATTTAGCTAAGTAGAGGGACAGAACATGAAAGCTATAAGTAAATTCTTATGACTGATTTCTCTGCAGGTGGGTGGTGACCTAGTCACCCATTACATAACAAAATTTACCTGTCATAACATGTGTTACCGAAATCTACAAGCATATTAAAGTGTACACAAAGGCAAGGCAATATTACCATACTAAAAACGGACATGAGGTGGTCTCTGGTAACCAGACCTGATATAGAAGAATTATATTTTGTACAAAGGCATCTTTAGACTTCTGACCTAAGTGTTTAAAAAGTGGACAGTAAAATGGCAAGTAACTTAAGTTATTCTTAGATGGGAAATAATCCTGAGATTTATTTGAGGAAATCTTGCAACTTTTCAAATAGCACTTCTACCCTTATGAAGTTTTCTTCTGTTTGTGTGGCACTGTTCTGATCAGTGACTCATTTTGTTTTTCTATAGTGCAGGCATAGTTTGGTTTTAATCATGCTGAAACTTATGTCTGTCATTCTGGTAAAACCTGAGAAATAAACTGGAATTCACTGCATGTTTTTGCAAACAATAGGTACTTGGATGAGGTGCCTAATGCCTTATTACTTATGAGGCTTTAAACATACAATCTGCTTTCAAATTGTACCACAAATTTGGTCATACTCTTCTTGTTCAGGCTTTTGTTAGACTACTGAGCGCGCAGGTAGGGCTCGCAGGCAGTAACCTTCCAAGGATCTCTCTATGTACTGACATGCTTTCCTCCTTTGGCTTTGACATTCTTCCTCTGCTGCTACTTCACAGTAGTAAGAGTCTAAATCCCAGCTGTTTTGGAAACATCCTGAATGTTTGTTTTTCTGTCTTGTTTGTCTCTGAGGGCAAGTAGTTGACTAACAGTTTCCTCACATTTCTCCATAGGTATGTTGTCCAAGGACAACTCTTCCAGAAATGACAGAAGCAATACAAGAAACAATAGTTTTGAGGGAGTCCTAAAACAACACATTGCTTTTAGTGTCATGAAAAATACCCAATTTCAATAAAAAGAAATGTCTGTCTTTGCCTTAGTCTTCTCTCATCTGCCTGAAACAGCACGGAGGATGAAAGATGTCCAGGATCTCTGTCATCAGTATTGTCTTCTAAACCATGAAGTTCATTCAGCTTAGTGTTTTTTATCCTGACTAGGTTTTTGCTATTTACCTTGCCTGTTTCTTATTGTCTTTCCTTTTCCCAGCTTTGTGAAGTTTATGCTACTCTTGCCGTTTCTGTGGACTTGGTGCACAACTTCTTCTGGAGAGACTCTTCCTCCCTGGCCTTGTTTAAGGAAGAGTGACTCCCAAATCCCGTCCCTGAGAAGGGCAGAAGTAGTAGCTCCTTCTAACTCTAGCCAATATCCTTAACATTCTACTTTGCTCCACTGCTCTGACTAAAAAATTTCAGCCCTTTCCATTGTTCCTAGCTTGGTGCATATATACTCTACTAGCAGAAATAAACTTGTTCTATGGATACAGCAATTTTCATAGTGATAATATTGCATGATCTGTTATTCCTCATTGATACCTGTAACAGTTCCCCAAATCATTACGTATGTTCTGTTGGCTTCCATTTAATTTGCATGTGTACATGTAATCTGTGGTGAAAAATGTAACAGAAATGCTTAAAAAGACTTTAAAAGTGGCCTCTTTTGCTGTCATTAATTTATTACCTTTTTTCCAATCTGTGATGCAAGAACAATTACACATCACTCCAATTGTTTTCCATAAACTTGATTTATTGCCACAAATCAAAGGAATGTTAATAGAACTTTATATGTAAAATTCAAATCACTAAGTGTATGTGTGTGTGATTTGGGCACACTTTTTGTTGCCTTTTCCTGATGTCAGGTGGTTTAACAGATTAATCACCAAACCACTTGTGTAAACATCTTCTGTTTGTTGCCTCTTCTATTTGATGGCAAGTTTCTTTCTCCCTGGAAGTACCAGTGGGCTTTATATATCTATATAGTTTAAAACAAAAAATATGGGAGGGGTAGTTTGGTCATTTAGTAATAGAATGAATTATAATTGGTATAGATTATTAGTTGTGGTCACTCAGTTTAAACTAGCAGCCAAATTTGCATTTGAGAGGAATTTTCTCCAGAATGTACAGATAAGAACCTGTTGTTCAGTTGTACATACATTTTTATTGTTTTGAAGGGGGAAAAGCTGCTAGGTCTGTCTAAGGCTTTTTTGATTGGTGGTGGTTGTTGTGGTTGCTTCCCCCTTCCCTTACACATTGTCATCCTGGATTTATAACTGCAGAAAGGCAGAGCCCAGGTAGGGGCTGAATTCCAGCTCCTCCTATTTCTTTGCTACCTGTATAATAGAGTTGTAGCTGGGTATTTTGGTGTTAATTTCAGAACACAAAAGATAGGTTTTTTTTGTTCCTGATTTGAATGAATCCGTATGAAATTCAAGCTGATCAAATTCTACTGAAACTTCTACAGAAGTCCAGTGTAGCTTTAGACTCTATTTATATAGCGATGTCTAGCTCTACCTAATGTATCCCTACCAAAGGAAAAGAATGGAGTTATGCAGAGCACTGACTTAGCTATACATGTTTTCTGATTTCTGTAGCTTGTAAAAATGCATGGTATTTGTACATGCTCATTTAAGATTTCATTTTGTTTTTTTAAGATGGCAAGCTGCTCAGATGAGATTTAAGTCTTAACTTTTTGTATGTATAATTGCCTGATATCAAATAGTTGTGCATATTTTCTTCTGTAGCTGAAATAACTTGTCTGTACCTCACTGTTGTATTGACTGAATTGCTCCAAATTCGTGCTGTTCTTTCTCAATTTGTTTTTTACTGAAGGTTTTCAGAGTTTTATTTCTGTTGGATGTAAACTCAGTCACTATAAGAAATGTGTGTGAAAAGTTAAAGGATTTTTTTAATATTTTGAGCTATAAAATTTTTTCAAAATAGAAATATGTTTTCCCCAATTGATTCAAATGTATTTGCCACATAGAGCGTTCAGTTTCTCTTCTGCAAACAGAATAGAACAGTGGTAGCTGTGTAAACAAATACCAATATATGTTTTCATATGATCAGATATTGAGGAGTTAAGAAAATACAAGAATCTAGCATAGATTCAAGAAGACAAGGACTAGCAGCCATTTGAGGCTAAAACCTGAAAAGAAACAAATAAGTCTAAGAAATGTAAATGTAAAGAACATATAACCGGAAAGTATTATCTAACTGTGCATTTTTCCAAAAAAGGATCAAATACTAGAGCGAACAAAGAGCACTGAAGCCCAGTATTTTAATGTGCTTATTCAGCATGCTTTTTGTTGTTATTGTCTTGGACTAAACTTTGCCTTGCAGAAATCAGTAGTTCAGGTCTATAAAAAGAATCTGTCCCTGTAGTCAAAAAGGTAGATAGGTAAAACATGGTATTTAGCATGCTTTTCTTCACCCAAACCCTGTTTTGTTGGGGGGGTGTGAACTTTTGTGCCTAATAATACGATTGATTTAATTGTCTCTTATTTTTCTAAAATGATAATTGCTTCCTGTCAAAACTGCAACTGCATGGTTTTCCAAGAGGGCTAAGATTTCAAAAGAAGGGATTGTTAACTTTTAGTGGCTATTTTTAACAAAAGTCAGCAGGTTATATTTACCTCTGTGCATTAGTTATTTTGCCCTGGCTTTTTTTTCAGTAAGAAATTAGGATTCATGTTTGTGAATCATCAGATAAACAAAGGATTTGGGAGCTTGCTTTATTTTTCTTTTTCTAATTTATCATTTACTACCTCTCCTCACCAACCCATCTGAAAATATTAAAGGATATACTATACTTTCTTTATGGGCTACTACACTTAATCATTTAAAGTGACTTTTATAGAGGAGCATATTTTCAGGTAAATGCCTTTGGTCTGTGTATTTCATGCTTGTAACTGAGTGTAAAAGGTATTTTACATACATTGTTAAAGACCTGCTTGTCCATATAAGTAATCATGTAAATTGCAGTCTACAGTTGCATAAATGTAGGTTGTATTGCTTGAATATTTTAATGACATCAAAGAAAAAAAGGATTGGGCTACCAAGCAAATGTCATCATATGGTTAAAGCACTTTTAAAAATACTACAGTGCTGAAACTTTGTTTGTGACATAACTAGTATCTGGCATAACTAATTCTGGTATGAAAGACAACCATGCAGGTTCTGAGGATGAAGATGAGAATGAGGGGTTTTTTATTGTATTTATATTGAGGAATCAACCAAGAAAAAATATTTGTCTGGGTGTCCTGACCAAGTTCCTTTATCCCACACAGTTAAATATTAAATACCTTCTAGTATTAATAAAACTGCTCAAAAGAAATACGGGTTTCAGTGCATGAAGAGGGGATGAAAACTGTTGAATAGAGTATTCTCCTTGAGGAAATAACAGTATAGAGTTTGAAAAAAGTTTCAAAAGCCAAATGTCATCTTAGCTTACAACTGAGGGGAAAAAAAATTGTCAACTGAAGTTATAAGTACATTTGCATAGCCTGGAGCAACAGCTTCGAGAAGGGTGAATTGTATTTAAATCTCGGGCTGCCTGGAATGCTATAATTCTATAGCTATAGAATTTGTCTCACTCATAATGCGATACAACTCAGCACTTCTGCTGTGAAATTGGCTACTTTACAACTGATACTCCTCCTGGGTTTATTTCTCTACCTGCAGCTGCCTTTAATTCTCCAGCTCTTCCCACAAACAACACGTAATTGAATTGTTTTGTGCAGTAGCCAGACTTCAGAGGGAAGGGAAACCAGAAATGCTTTACAGCTCACAGTCAGGGAGGAAGGGGAGTCGTCAGCTTCGATTGACAAGCTGCTTTTGAGGATGATGCAGGCACCTAGGACAGGCACCTGGCTTTTCTGGAAAATAGAGGCAGCACCTAAAATGCTGTGAAGCCATGTGTGATTAACTCAAGAACAGTGGGAGCATTTCCAGGGAAAAGGAATGCTGATAGTCATTTTTCCTAACTGAAGCAATCCTCTGCAAATACAACTCATGCTGTTAGTCAAGAGAGAGTGATGAAGCAATACTGAATAGTTTTCTTCCTTCCCCTGGTAAAAGCTATGCAGTTTATCCTAGGGAAAACATTAATCTGTCAAAGCCTATGCCACCATCATCTCCATCGCTGTGTGGAGGATTGGAGCATGTTTTTGTCCATGCTGTGTTTACATTCCTTATAATGCGCTGTTTAGGGGATTTGAGCACAGGCTTGTTTTTGAATCCCATTCAGGATGGAAGAAGGGGGCTTTAGATGCCAAGCTGCTGCAAGCTGTTCTTGCCCTTTTGGTAAGGGCCCAGATGTTCTGATGAATATCTGTGGGACAGAAGGTAAAAAGTGGGGTGGCTTTCAACCTGCCCTGTTTGATCTCCATTATAAAAATAGAAAAGCTGGTTCCAACCCTACTGGAGGGAGAAGGAGGTAATGTGAGCTTGCGGCCAGCCTGGGACCCGCAGGAGCGCTGTGTACCTATTAATATTGGTACCTTATGCTACAACATTCACTTCAAACCATGATACTATGACACTCCAAGATACAAAGCCCATTTTTAATTTGTATACATGGGTGTACTTTGGCACAGGTGTATATCACACTGATAAATTTTTTTCTTACTAAACTTTACTACAATGGCAGCATCAGAATATAAAATGGCTGGACTCAAGACTAATTAATATACTTAATATTTAGTTAAATTCTCTGAGTTCCAGGATCATCATATCTCATCAAAGTTTTGGATGGATTCTTACATATCCCCTATTATATGTTCCTTTGTTTCATGTAGATATCTCTAAATAATACTGGAGTTGTTCTGGTTTTGTCTTGGATTTGTTTTTTGGGGTTTGGGTTTTTTTCTTTTATGGGATAATGGGTAAAAGAAAGGTCTGAAGCAGTTGTGGATGGAGATTGTATATTTTAATTAAAGGAAACTCTGTCTCAAAAAGCTGAATAACTTGTTCTGGTGATTAAAGTACAAGACTGATGAATGTTTCATTGTCTTATTGCAGTATGAGATGATGCAACTCTGAATATGAATTTCCTAGTAAAAGCATGTCAGGCTCCTGTTTTGTGGAAGTTCAGTATATCCTAAGGTGACATTGATTTTTCATAGTTTTTTTATTTATATATATTTAAATATATATATGGGCTAGGTTATCTGCTTATCAGACTTTTTGGTGTTAAGTTTCTTCATACAAGACTACCATTAGAGGCTTAACATTTCTTTTAAAAGAATAGATAAACTTTTTTTTATATATAATTCTGTGTATGATGAATATGTCTTTGAAAAACAGAAAATCTTGCTCATAACTAAACAAAATAAATCCTGATTTTTCTGGTGTTTTTGAACAAAAACACTTGTCTATTAAAACTAGGATATTCACCTTGAAGAGAATGTACAGAAAAATAAGTCACCTGGATGCCCATTTGGAAACACTCACCAGGAAATTATGATCAGAATGACATATAGGATGGAACGTAGAGAAAGGGGTATTGGGTTTTAGATTTGAGGTGAAAAAGATACAGTCTAGATCAGAGGGAAGGATGAAAAGGGGGGGTGTGGAAAGGAGCAGGCAGAGAAAAGTTATTTGAGTCTCATGCTGGTACTGGTATGTCTTTGCAACACGTCATAAAACTGTGATTTAGGCAGTTCTGGAGGCATGACAGAAATGCAGTGTGCTTTAAGGGTGATCTGGCAATAATTCTCACTGGAAATGCACCCTTTTAAATGTTGGCAAAGAATGAGGCACTAGTCTTATGCCCAGCCTACTTCTATGTGAAGCTAGGAAAAAGGACAATAAATGATTATGTTAATCCCAGCTTTCTCCTTGCAATGCTGCTTTGAGGCAAATGTTTAGCTATGTACATATGCATATGGTGATGCTGAATATGCACAATCACTTAACATTGTATTCTGAAACTGCCAAGCTCTTAGCATGTGTTTAGAAATGTATTATTTGAGACTTTAAAAAAAATAATAATCGGATCATTCTAAAGGGACAAGCAAAAGTCGTGGTTGCATCCACAGATTGAATCCCCTTACTGCAAAACATCAAGTAACTTCTTCAGAATTTCCCAATATGTTCTTACATATATTGAGCATATATAATAAATTTATACCTTGTTTTTGGGAAACCGTGCTGGCTGAAAAATCAGTGTTTTGAAGCCAATCACTTTAACCCAAATGATCATGATTTTGTCATATCTCAAAGAACTGAAACTGCACAACCATAGTGTTACAATGGGAAGTGGCAGACGATTTTATCTATAGACATTCTATTGAGTCTTTTTTTTGTTGGTTTGTTTAAGTGCACCACATTAAACTTCTCTAAGGAAAAGTATGAAGGCACAAATGATCTGATGAACCCTGCAACAGTTTGGCAGCAGCAGTCATCCAATCAACAAAAATGTCAGTTAACAACGTTTTTCTCTAGAATTCTGCTGGTAGAGGTAGAATAAGTTTTCTGTCCTTATTTTTTTTCAAAAGCCTCTTGGAAATTTTAGAACAAATGAGTAATATTTCAGCATTGAAAACAAATATTAAACAAAATCAGTCTCTGGTCAGGGTTTATACTTATTTTTACTTTCTGTTGTTGGAATGGAGATCCGTTACTGTGTCCCTTATAAAAGCTTCCCACACTACTTCCCGATAAGTTTATTTTTACCATGTGGTAAATGTACCATTCACCCTGCAACTAATTCTTAAAACCTAAGGCTGTTAATTGAATCTGCAAGCGTTCTGGATCAATACGAGTAGGATATATTCTGATATGAAGTTTCATATGTGATAAAGAATTATTACTTAGGATTAATTCAGCATGGGAATGTCAGCTTAAAGCCTCAAAAAAAAGTCTGTCTTGTGTCCTTTTCCTAAGAAAAAAGAAAGTCATGCTTTACTTTCTATGGATTAAAGTCTCTTGCAGTATTTTCCTTTCCCTTTTTCTTGGACTGGAATATGATAGGAAGTCCAAACTTCAATATGAATACAGAATTCAGGAGGAAGTGTAACTTTACTATTTTGGCCTAGATCAGTGTGCAGTACTAGTCTCCTTCACTTGTAGAGTGTAGTAGTGTGCTATTATATGTATGTACATCCATGTGGAAGGAGAAACCTGTCATCCTTTGGAATATTTTTCTCCTAATTCTTCACTTCTGCCTAACTTCTCGCATGCAAGGTAAGATGGAGCTTAGTCATAGTGAATATCAACCTCTTCAGGTTTCTAAAAAGATCCCCAGAAAAGTAATTGTAAAACTTCATCTCTCCTCTTTTGCTGGATTCCTGCTATTATAAATCCATTTTCAACACCACTCCCCCACGCGCATCCCCCAAAATTAAAATCGAAAATGAGCTCTGATCGGCAGCGTTCTCTATGGATAATTACTCACCCAGAGGTTATGATTGTGTCAAGTCTTCTGGAATATTTTCTTTGATTGAAAATTTTTTTTTTCCCCTCAAAAATATCAAAAGTATGAGTGGAACTTTTTCATTTGGATCATCTTCCCAAAAGGTTTTTCTGTAGAACACAAGGCAATCATTTAACAATGTATTAAACACATTACTTGTACACGTGCTAAGGTTTCAATTACTATTAGCAGAAATTAAAGCTGAGCCTCAGAAAACAGTGTATTGGAATAAGTGAAATGTGTCAATGACCTAGGAAGACTCTGTGTGTGCTAAAAAGTATTCGGTATGTTTGGCTTCTTGGTAGGCTAGATTTTAAGGGCATGGAAACAGAATAATGTCCTTGCCCACAAAGGTTTAGATTTCTGATATTGTTTTGCTTTCTCTGTAAACTATTATAAACATCCTAATAGGGTGCTTTTGTTGGAACTTCACTGTTAAAACCACTTTCTTAAAGGGACAAGGCATGAATATGGCAAATGAAAATACAATGGTTTCTGTAAATGCTTTGTAACATTTGCCCAGAAAGACTTGGCCATTTAAACTGTGTTTTTCCATTTGGATCATTTTATTGATCATCTGGCAATGAATGCTAGTAAACAGACACTTTGTTTCTTGGACTCTCTCTCTCTGTTTCTCATATAGAGATTATTAGCTGACTATTTCGAGACTTCATGAATAAAAATCCTCGTTATGGCTTAATTAGTAGGTTTTTTGCAAGCACTTTGAGTACTTCTCACTAAGGTCTCAAATCTTTCCATATAACATGGACTAGTTTACAGGATCATCTGTATGACGTCAAAGCAAACTTTATTTACATTGCTTGTCAACATAAATGTTTTAAGATGACTGGGCTCTAGCATCTATCTCCTTATCTTGTTCTGCAGGCTCTTACTTTATTCTGCAGTTGCATATTCTTTTAACGTTTCTCATTCATAGGAAGTGCTTCTCTTTTGCTGTAGAAAGTTGGAAGCAAAACTGCCTTTCTGAATTCATCTACAGAAGTTGCTGCATAAACATTATTAAAGGTATCATAAAGTTTGGTTACGTTTTGCATGAATAATCTAGCATAGCTGCTCAGATGACTGGCAGAGTGAATACTGATTATTACCATCTGGTTACACCAACATACGTTTTAGTTCCAGTACTCTAGACTCTCATTCTGCTGAATGCTAATTACCCAATTAGAGAGTCCCACATGTGGAAAGTTTATTGCATGCTTTGCTTTGGTTTGTTTGGGTTTTTTTGTAATGGATTTACTTATTACTTGTCAGACCTGTTCTTGTTTTGTTTTTTTTTCTCCTGTCTGGATAAAGCTCCAGATAAGATTGCCACACAGTGTTAAAATTGGGTACGTAAATGAGATCCACATGATTGATGGTAGCATGTGTGATAAGATGACTTTTGTGTGCTCTATAGCAGTAGCAACATACAAGCCAGAGAACCCACAGAAAACCCAAATCTGATGCCAGATTAAATATTTAAATTACCAAAAAAATTCTGTGCAAAAAAAATGAAGGCACACAGGAAATCTTGGGCAAAAACTTCAGCGTCAGTTAACTAGTTTTTCTGTAGAAGTGACGAGCATGGCTAACACAATTGATTCAATAAACAAAATTGTCCATGTTCATTAGCATTTGTGAGGTGGACCTGAGATTGACAGAAATGCATTCTAAACGTGTTAGGACAAAAGTCTTAACTGATAAGAATAATTCTGGGATGGTTTTAAAATGAAATATGACAAATCATGTCATAGAACTCCAGTTTAATTGCAAATATCACCTTTGCTGCAAGTTTTTAGCCTGCCTGATTAATAATCTTTATACTTTAGTCACTGAATAAAGAATAGAACATATAATCATGTCTTGGTACTTTTTCAGCGATAATGTGCTTCTTTTTTATGACATAGATGACGATTATGTATGGGCAGAAAGAATAATAAGCAATGTTCTCAATACAATGTATTTTGAAGTCCTGAAGCATAAATTCTTCAAAATAATATAGAAACTCCTTTATATAATTCTTTTCTAGGCATTATTCTGTACATATGGTGGAGAATTTATGGCTTCATCCTGAGCCCATCAAAAGCTCAAATGAAAGCGGCTACAACTATTTCTACCCAACTAAGCCTTTTGAATTAAGGTTCTTATCTCCCAGACTGCTCAATTAAAGCAAAAACTAGGGAGAAAAAAAAAAAATGTGTAGGAAGATAATTTGTCTGCTGTTCCCCAAAGTTTGCACTTGAAAATGATTGTGCCCCAAAAATTAAGATCCTGCATGAAGTCTTATACTGCACTCCCAGGGGCAGAACTCTCAATTATTTCAGTGTGACCAGGATTTTAGTGCTCATGTTCGTCTCTTCAAAGGCACAAGCAAAAATCTTTAAACCTAGGGAGCCTAGGTCATGAAACCTAGCATTGATACATACTGCACTACTTTGATAAGTCAGAGCTGTGAAAATCAAGAAAACAGGAATCTAACTGGTGGGGGCACATACATCCCACTGCCAGGCTGTATGTATCCCCCAGAGAACTGTATCTATCTACTCTGAGATACTTCAGAAGAATAAAATAAAGAATAAATTTATGCTATACACTGCCATAATACTGGCAACATAAATATGTTGGGTTATGTGAGAAGGGGGGGAGCGTTTGCTGCTACTGTATGTGGTCAGCCATCTGTATTAGAAATGTTTTAAAAGAAACTGGTATCAGCAGATCTTAAAAACAAAGCAAAAACCAAAACCCTATGAAAAATGTTTCTTAAATAGTACATGTTACTATGCATTCTTTGTACAATGTTAACAATCTAGTTAAAATAATTAATTTTTAGAGGCTGAGATTCCCTCATTCAAGAACTTAGTTTTTTAGCTAGCAAGTTTCACTTGCGTTTGGCCAGAGATCACTCACGTTAAACAAATCTCTGGGCAAAGCACCTGCCAAAGCATTGAGCGTGCTATAGGATTAAAAAACATATAAGCAGTTTCAGGAGCTGAAGATTGATGGAAGCATCGTTTTCCCCTTCTCATGAGTGCCTCCAGGGTCTTTCTGTGTCACTTAAACACTACCTCAAAACAGCAGGGGTCAAGTTTGTGTGGTGAAAGTGGATGGGCCAAACAAAAGAACCGAAACTCTGTCGCTAGAGGTTTCTCCCATAGCAGGGATAGTAGCTTGTAAAGGAGATTTAAGCTACTGACTTAATGAATTTTCTAGGAACTTAAAAATACTTTGAGACCTCCATTATGTTAACAAATTTTGCCTAAATTTGGCCAGCAGTGGTTATAGGATCTAGACCAATGAACAAGCAACTTAATTGAAAAGTTTTGTTTCCCAAAGGATGGTAGTACTAGAAGGCGGTAAGCAACTTGTTCTTGCCCCAACTGGGTTCAAAGCAGTCTTTGCTACAAAAGGGATGCATGAAGATTCAAGAGAACCACAACTTTTATTGCAAACAAATGAAACATTTGACACTTGCAGCCTAGAAATTCTGAGAAAATAAAACTGAAAACTGAAGAATTACAGATGCTAGTAAGACTTCTGTAGTAGTAGATAACTAGATGAAGACTGTAACCACGCTGAGCCTCAAGACAATATTTCAAAACTCGAGTTTGTGTGTAATAAAATAGTTGTTCAAGAATATGAAAGGAGATATGTTAAACTGTCTTGTCAGAGAGCCAGTAATGGTGCAAAGGACTGTAAGTAGACAAAGGACATCAAAACCTGAAATGGTTTTTGAAACACCTACCTATGCCCATTATTTTGGGATGAAGCTTAAATGCCAATGTTAGAAGTTTTTTAGAACTTTTTTCACTATGTTGATTTTGGGGACAAAGAATGTCTTACATGTAGAATAATAGACTTCCTAAGACAAGCTCAAGCCTGATCTGTCACAAATGAGGTGCCCAGGCTCTTTTATGTTTATGTTACAGGGACTGTGCTATGTTGCCATCAACTCAACTTTGCCTACTTCTACAAGCATACCCATGTTTCCATGCATCACTCCCCTATGGAGTGTGCTTTCCAAGTCAAAGCCATACTTTGCTTTGTTTGATCTGTTTCAGCCTTCATGCTCTTGTTAGCCATTATCAAAAGGAAGTCAATTTAGTATCATTGTTTACACTCTGCTATTAAAGCAGCCCCAATACGTTCCCTCCAAACTCACTATCTAATAATTTTACATACTTTCTGGTGCAATTTTTTTGATGATTCTCACTCTCAGGTCTCTTGTCTCTACTTTGAATTGTGAAAGGTTTTTTGGGCTGGGTTTGGCTTGCATAAAGTTTAACAACTTTACAACACCTGGCATAAGCAGAACTCCTAGTTAGGATCTGTGGACGTAGTTGTTATACTTGAAAATAAATAATCTGAATTGGCTAAAAGTCTGGAGTAAGACCTATGTCCATTGTAGGGCTGGGCTGTGAATCACATGCATGTGATGCTTTTGCAGGTACCTGAATATTTTGTGGTTTTGTGGGTTTGGTTTTGTCCTCCCCCCACATCCCCTCCTTCGTGCCCTGTTTGTAGCTACATTCTCTCATGGGATACAAGCAATTTCTGTGGATTTCAATGGGAATTATTCATATTCTGCAAGCAGAGAGCAGAGCCCATGACTGGACTGAAGCCAGCGTATTTTAAAAGTTCACATGCCTTGTATTGGCTCTCTAATTTAGCCTCCTTCTGACCAAACCCAGGGCGGGGGGGGGAGTATGAAAAATAGTCACAGCTGTTTCAGTAAAAAATTCTAAGGGTTAACATAACATGATGTAAACTATTTCATCTGTTCTTCCTACTTGCCCATTTTAATCAGAAATCAGTAAGCAGAGCCTTATATGCAGTGAACTTGAAGAATGCTAATGGGATATCTGCATCGCGTTGTACTCGGAGTATGTATGCCAGAATAGGAAAGCCTTTTATTCTGTAAGTCTCTGAGGCAAGAAAGAGGCTTTCTGAAGAGTTACTTTAAATTTAAACTCTCATTCTAATGTTAGACAGCCTGTTGGATCTCAGAGTTAAAAATTGCTTCAGCTTTAGTTACTAGAGCCAGATGTAACATTGACCTTAAATGGTAAAAGCTCCCAAGAGTGAAAGAGAGGCTGGCCTGAGGGGAGAAGGAGCAATAACTGAAGTTTTAGGTAAGTAATCTCTATAACTGAGAATAAGCTCTTTTTCAGCCATGAAACAGAACGGAACAGTATTTCCTCCTTAAAGGTACAGTACCTTGTTGTGATACAGAGTAGCTGGTTCTTTCTACCTCTTCCTCCCCCACCCCCTCCCCTTCAAATTCTACCTCTTCTTCATAATTTATCTGCTTTAAAAAGTGGATGCAGTTAACGAAACCTAGTTCTTCTTACATACTGTTGGGGAATATACAGGAATGAAAAAGAAAAAGCTGAGTTAATTATACTGAGACTTGATTAATAAAGGTACGTAGTCAGTAACTCAAGGCAACCTGATTCTCAGATGCTGTTATCTGTATTGTGCTAACCATTAGAGAGTCTTAGTTAGCAGCAATACGTGTTATAGGGAAACAGACATTTAACAGATTTTTCTGTTTGTTTCTTTTTTTTTTTTAATCGTATGACCTTCCTTCCCACATGTTTGCTTTTAACAGTGCCGGAGTTGTTAATTTTGATGGATTATCTACTTGTGTCTAGAACCTATCTTTTAAAAAGAAATTTCCAGAGCCATTTCTTTTTACAGTATGTATTTGGCTTTAATCCTATTAGAGGTAAATTATTACCATGAAGTTGTTTCTAATTGGAATGCTGCACAGAAAAAAAGAAAACCAATGTTCAAATGTTAAAACATGTTTGCTTTAGTATGAAAAATCATAATATTTACATTTCCTGATACTTCAGTCTTCAGTTTTTATCGGTACTGTTTAGTACGTACTCTGCACTTTAGTGTATTTCACTTTCTTGGCAAATGAAAACACTTTCTTTTTAGTAAGACATTAGTCTTACGTATATGTTAAGCTCTCTTTTTCAGACAGCAGGATGTAAACAACATGAAAGAATGAGGTCAGTACAAGGAAATGATAGATGAAATTGAAGACTCAGGTTTCTGTTACTATCTCATATTAGTAACAACTTATGTTAGTGAGTTGATTTTTCAAATTGTATACAGCATGGTTTCATCTGCAATCAGCAGCAAATTTCCATCTTTGCAGAGTGATTAGACAGTAGCTTTTAGTTTATGCTATGCAAAGATTGGGTGAATTTAGAGTTCTGAGCATAGACAGTGTTCCTTCAAGTGCTAACAGTTACTGCATTTATATTTGATGTAGGTGTTGTGTGTACTTTAACGAAAGTTCACTTCATCCAGCTTCAAGAGAATGTGATAAATGAATTTTACGTGTTAAAAAATTTCAGATCCAGTTACAAAACTTGTAATTTTATTGCAATATTATTTTCCCTTTATTTTTCTCTGGACTATCATTAGTGAATGATAGTCATTCAGGTTTAGGTTAATCTCCTAGCTGACCTTCATGTTTTAAATCAACAATTATATGCCAAATGAACAATTATACCAAACCTGGAGCTTAATAATCTAGCAACACAACCCACAGAAATCTAAGTTTATTAGAACTAACAGTGGAAATTAAGAAACAGTCCAATATATTAAATGCTGAATACTAGAGAGTCCTTGCTCTTTTAATATTCTTGTAACTTCTTGCCTCCAGAGGCTCTTATTCTGATTTGCTGATCTTGCATATGTTACTTTAATTGTGATGCTTCATGCATGCCTTCAACTTGTGCTCGGATGTGCTACTTCAGTTGGTATTTAGACGGCATTTAAGTTTTAGTAAGTTATTTTTAACTTTGTGTATGGACTGGACTGACTAATCTGTGTCTGATTCCTCCATGTCTGAATTAGGTATATATTTCTAGTATATGATACTTTGTAGCATTTCAGCAACTATTCTTATTACAAACAGTCCTCCTTATTTTGTAACTTAGAATATGTTATATAGTGTCTCTGTGTAAATTTAACTTCAGTAAAGATGTTATGATGACAATAAGTGTAATTTAACACAAAAAAAGTACAGATTGCTTATTTGTACGTAGTGAAAATTGAGTGTTACCATCAGCAGTATGATAAAGTACCTAAGATTATCGATGTATTTAACTGTACACCTCCCTACCTCCTATCTTTTTGTATGTTTGTGTCAGTTTTAATAACTATAGTCCTAGTTATCTGGGACCAAAGCAGTGGAAGTTAAGAATTATCTAGAAGCCAGATTCATAGTTCCAGTCTTTAGCACCAACATCTTCCATCCTCCTGTGGATCAATCTGCTTTCTGACAGCTTTTAATGATAGTATGGTGTCAAATCCCTTTTTGAAAAGCTGGGTAAGACACAGTATGGCAACTGAGGTATAGGGAGAGTTGGTACTTGGTACTGAGAGACAGACAGCTGTGAAAGCTTCTCATTTCAAGAGTCATATGTGTATGTTCCTTACATGTCATGGAATTCTCTTGCCTCATCTAGTTGCTGTTCTTTAGAGAAGTGTGTAAGTCCAGGAAAAAGAAGCATCAAATGGTGTGTGAGTGGAAGGGGAAAGAAAATCCTTGCTGTTTCAAGGTTTGTGGGCTATTTAAAGATCTGGGGGACTTGTGGGCAGAGAGAAACCTCTTTTCTGTCCTATCTTGCAGCTTTCCTGTAAACTAAGCAGAAGAATCTCCTTGTGATGTGTTCTCCACTTGTACTTTTGGGGTGGGGGGAAAGTGGGTCAGAGAGAGATATGTTTTGGATCTCGGTATCGCTGGCAGAAAGGAAATCAGAGTGGGTGATGGATCTTTGTACGCTTATAAACCTAGTGATTCAAGACATGAATTACTGCTTATGTACACTGAAGTGGTATGTTATGAAGAACTAAGACTGACTGTTATGGTAGCACTTTGAAATAACAACTCAGCTTCCCTGCCTGGAAAGTAGGCCCTAAGAATTCTGAAAAGGAGAGAGGGATTTGATATTTGGAGTAAGTGGACTTGTAGCCTCATGTTTTGTTGGAGAGCTTGGGCTCTAACAGCATCCTGGGATTTAATCCTCTTCAGTAGGTAGATGTAATAGGCTTTTTCTGTATTTTTCCTTACTTTATTTCAATGTGTCTATCGTTAATTTTCCAGTCTGGAAAATATTTGAGGAATTTGATTTTACATAGGAATTACCAAATGTGTTAAGTATCTGAAAGGTTTAAACAACAACAAACCCAAAAACAACAATGACCTTCATCTGTCACAAGAATACTTTACCATTTGCTAGAACTTTTACCTGCCCTTAAAATGTAGAAAATCTGAAGTCTTTAGGTATCACAAGTTATCAGGGACCTGTAATATTGTGCATTTAGACAAGTGAGGCCTGTAGAATAAGATTTTATTTTTTTATGCTGACACAGATTCCTTGCAGGGGAGCAGGATGAGGGGGACAGGGAGGGAAACATGCAAATGCAGGTAATGTATGTCAAGTATGTATGTAAACCTGAAAGTTTTTTCCCCAACTAATGCTAAAGCGTATTCTGTTGTGTTTTGTCATGATACGAAGTTATAATTTAGAATCACCGTGCTGTCCCCTATTTTATGTGCAAATGCATCTTGTGATTGTCCAAAGAGAGCTGCTATCTCATGGCTATAAAATGGGGTCCACTGGGCTAGTTCCTGCAATTTCTGCAAAAAAGCAAAGGAGTTGAAAAGTTGATATAACAAACAGTGGTGGGGGGGATACATTTTATGTAGGAGTTGCACACTTTTTTTTCTTACCAGTTGTAAGGCTTCACATCCTGGAAATGGATCCACAGTGGAAATTCTGTGCTGCTGAGTCAAGTACAGCAATTGCTTTGGGCTAGGGGCTTGCCTTCAGAGTAAAATTATAACTGTTTAGATAATTCTGCAGAATGTTTTGTAACACTGAAGTTATACGTGGGGAATTTGGCTCTGAGCATTTGCTTTTTAAATCATGATCAGAGTTTCCATTGACTTCAGTGGTGCCAGATCAGACTCTTGGTGAATACCACAAAGGTAAAGGCTATGTTAGTTAGCAGGAAATGACAGTCTGAAATCTGGGAGAATTTAGTAGGAGCAGTGGGTCTATTTTCCCGCATCTTGTTTTGGAGTTGGAGGCATGCACTAACAAATGGTAGGATCTGTAGAATGAGATCTGTTTCTGAAACTTTGGAAAGGAAAAATCCACTATTTCGTTTTCAAATGTGCACCCAGTTTCTCTGAAAAGTCTCTAAAAAGGCCTTTTTAGAAGGAGGTGCAGGTAGCAGAATATAATACATGATATGTCAATTAACATTTCCTGTTAAAACTTCCAATGTTGTGTTGAATTATGCTCTAACTGCTGCACAGAAAAGTTAAAATGTCTAACCATAAGTGGAAGGGAGAGCTTGTGGAGAGGAAAGGAAGTACTTTAACAATGTATAAAACTGCACACATTGCCTCACAACTTCAACCACTGAATTTCTCATACTTCTCTTTTTAAATAATGAATGAATGTGACTGACCTCTGGGCTCATGAAAATAGCACAATACAACTAGGGGACTAGTCGCAATGGAGTGTGGAGTTTGCCTCAGGAGGAGATGCTAAATCAAGTTAATATTCTGCACATCATCTCAGACTGGAAAAATCTTGTAAGCAAATCTAAATATTGTGCTTAGTTCCCTGTGCAAGTATAGTTGTGCCTATCATCTTGACTTCTCTGAGCACTGTTGCAGTTAATAAACTTATCATTCTTTGATAGGTATAATTATCAACATTGCTCTAAATGCTGTTTTTGGGAAGTGCAGTAGTTGGTGGAGCACTCTGTAGAAAACCAATGTGTCATAATTCCCAAGTATTTTAGGTACTTAAAGCAAGACTGGGAGACTTGGAAACTGCTCACTGTTCATTCACTGAATTAAGTGAAAATAGCTGTGAGAGACAGGGAGAAAGAATTTGTGGTATATATTCTAAAACCTCAACATGTAAAACGCATTTTTTATCTGTGTGCTGAGCTTTTGAGACCTGTTTGAAATCTCTCCTGCATAAAACACAGCATTAAAATGTCCCTTCCGAAACTCGTATATTGTGTGCTAATGGAATAGACTCACTGGAATATTAACCATTACACTAATATGTACCTTTGTAAGAAGCTCTTGACATTTCCTGTTGGATTATTTTTGTTTTTAAAAGTCTTTGACATTTCCTGTTTAACAGATTTTAAATGTTTTTTGTGGGTAAAATAGCAAACATCAAGCATCCCACTCTATACAAAGCTGACATATAAACATAACAGAAAGGTGAATAATACTTAAATGTCCCCCAGGAAATCCATCCTGTTGCTGTTTGGTATTTCCATGTCTAGGAATGTGTTCAGAAATGACATTAAACACCAAGTTGTGTTTTTCACTGGTCACTTGTGAAACGATACAGAACTTAAATAACCTAGAGAAAAATACTATACCAGAGAAATTTTGCTGGTATATAGCCTTTCTTATTATGAAAATGATGGATTATATTTCCTTAAACTTCATAGCAGATCAAACTCTCACTTCTTGCAAGTCTCTGTTTCTGTGTTTGGAATTTGCAGAGCTTTGCCTGCATGCATGAACTAAGGGTCTGTCTCAGTGGATTTTGATCACTTTTGAGAATCTGGCTCCACTTAATATGAAGACAATTTCCCTTTTTCTGTTGCTTAACAGGTAAAGATCAGAGTTGATGATAAGTTCTTTCCCTTCGGAGTAGAACCGTGTAAATTTCTTGCGCATCCCTTTACAAAAGGGGCCCAAATCAACAAAATTTTTCCACCTAATCTTGTGCTCAGGTGGTAGGTAGTGACACGCTTTCTCAGAACAAAATCCTTTAAACTTGCAATATGCCTTACACTTACGTGTCTGCTTCTATGATTCAGAGGTTGGAAGTTGGGACAGGTTTTTTTTCTCCCTTTTCAAGGTGGGTACTGTACAATCATCTTGTGTACTTATCTTCCAAGCATCTGCTTAGAAAATAAAACAACATGCCATTTTGACATCCAAGAAAGTGCTATAAAAAGTCTGTTGCTATGTTTAAATGCCTACACTCAGTTGCTATAGCAATAAAAATCTCAAAAATTATGTACAAATTGCCATAGTGCATTACCAGCCCTTTCTGGGACTGGGAGATTGTGGGACTGAGAATATAACAAAGATGCTCAATATATTAGAGGGTGGAGTTGCCACATAGTTCCAGGTGCCCTGTGCTGTTATTTGTGAGCAAAATGTGGCCTAACTGTATAAATCCCAAAGTGGCTGTGTCAAAAGGGACAGTTGGATACCTACTTAATTCAGTTGCTTCTTCATGACTTGTGTGACAGAGCTCAATACTTTGAGCAACTTCCCATTTCTCTGCAAAAGAAGTTGCTGAAAATGTTGACCTTTCTCTAAATTCCTCCAGCCCCGTGATATCAAGTGTGAAAATCGGCATAGAGAGTGCATCGCACTGTGTAGATTTCCCCTCTGTAACATTACAATAGTCAGCCTGAAATGCCCTTGCTCCTTAGGCAGCTATGGGAACCCTGCTATCAAAAAGAAAAGAAGTTAAATAGTAGCTAATGAAATCCTTAGCATCTCTCTGGGGCTCAAAGCCTTGAACATTCAGCTGCTTCTTGAAGAGAGCAGGAAATTCAACTTCCTTCATAAAACATAGCAAGTAAAGAAAGGCATGTTATTTTGGCAACTATAAGTTCATCTGTGGAATTGAATTGTTACTTCAGGCATTTCTATGCCTTGTTCTCTCTTCTACTGAGGAACAAGTTAGACAGGGAAAAGAAGACTTGGAAAAATTGGAACCTTGTTTGAAAGCAATATAACTGTTCTGTTTATTCATAATTGCTTGAAGAATCTTCAAGGTTCAGATGAAATTGGCTTGTACTGCCTAACAGTGTGCTGTTCAGTTTGAATATGGTAATCCACAACAGTCACATAATTATTTCAAGTGTTTTCCTTAGCATATGCTTTGAAGTCCAGTTGAGAGGTCTGATATCAGGCATGTATCAGTGTTAGATTTCTTTTTTTGGTTTTGTTTCAGTTGTTAAGTAGTGATTAACGTTCTTGTTCAAGGGTCACTCTGCTGGTAAACATATAGATGAAGTGATTCTTAGAGGCACTACAGTACTCTGTAGTTTGAGGGCACACCTAAATCCTCTAATACTTCTAAGTACATTTGGGCTACTTTATTTTTGTAAAAAGTCTGAATAAACTACTACCATGTACATGACATAGTTTTTCCTCAAAATAAGAGTTGCAATGTTACCTAGATGGTAGCACCTCTCATTTCTACTACAGAATAGCTTGTATTTGCAACCTCATTACAGTGAAGAAATGTGACATTTTCTAGCTTTATAACTGTACAAAATTCCATGTGCATGGAAGCACATGTTTTTCTTAACTTCTATGTGGATTCTTTGTTTACTTTCCTTCTTGACTGTTTTGCATGGGGCACTGGACAATCGCCTTCCAAATGGGTTTCTTCTTAAACAAAAATTCCAACAGGACTGCTTGTGGTTTTGTTTGGTTTTGTTTTTTTAACAGATCTCATACAGGAGTCCAAATGTTAGCTCCATAAATATTTATTAACACTTGTTTATTAAATTTTTCTTAGAATTCCAGTGATTATCTTTTATGCCAAGCTT
The DNA here is from genome assembly GCF_000687285.1 of Phaethon lepturus. Taxonomy (NCBI): domain Eukaryota; kingdom Metazoa; phylum Chordata; class Aves; order Phaethontiformes; family Phaethontidae; genus Phaethon; species Phaethon lepturus. The sequence goes on from NW_010520000.1 coordinate 50,373, forward strand.
GGGAGATGCTTCTGTGGTTACACACATTCTGCCTGTAAAATTAGCATATCTATGATTTGTTTACAATAACGTAACTTCTACTGTTGACATCACATGATTATATGAATAACCTAATTGGGGAGGAGGGGAAGACAATGGGAGGAGAAGACAATGGGAGGAGCAGATGTGTAAAACTTACAAACTGTAGCTTTTATGTTTCATGAAACTGTCAAATACTTGAAGTACAGAAACCCAATTTTCCTTAGAACTGTGTCCTATATGTACAGCACCCTCACGACCATTGTTACAATATCAGTTCATTCTATACTTCAAAGCTATTCTGTATAGTCTTTGTTTTGGATATTGTACCCCTGAAGTTGCATCTGCAATAGAAATGAAAACTGCCTGATACCAGCCATTCCCTGGATCAGCTTTAGTTGAAACTGTCCACCAGCTTCAAAAGTTTTTGCAGTGCAGGAGGTAAGAGGGAGAGTTGAACAGACAACATGGCTCCTTAAGCTTTTTTCCAAGGAAAAAAGAATTATGTGGCTGTTGGTTAGAGACACACTTCTCATTATATATTGTCCACTAGCCTTCTTTAAGTGTTAGCTATGCATTTATTCTTTCCAAAATCTATTTTTGGTCTTGTTTTCCTTGGAATAAAGATTGTGCTGTTATTCTGGTTGTCAGCCAACTATCCCTCCCCCTTCTTCCTTGCCCACCCTTCATTCCCTCCCAGTAGCCTTTGAACTTGTCCAGCTTGTTGAATTTGGCAAGAGAGGATCTCAAAAGTATCATGTTCATACAAGTGAAAATCAGTGAGAGAGGAGAGCCCAAGCTTATTGCTGCTAAGGGGGAAAGGCTCCACTGTGAGCTGAAATCATCACTGATTCTGTTTGATCTGCCAGCTGGCAATCTGGCATGTGTGAAGCTCAAAACCAGGCACAGCAAATGCTGTCTCTTGTCCCTCCAGACTGGCAGGAGACAAGTGAGCTTATTACGGTGAGGGAGATAAGATGCAAAAATCGTTAAAATAAAATACCCAAAGGACAGGTTCTGTTGGCTCAGCAACTTAGAAACAACTTGATTCTTAATGCAGAGAGACATAGGTTACAAAACTGTCTGTTTGTGCACTGATACCTTAACTGTATTTTGGAAAACTTTTGCAAATGTGTGTGAAACAGATCATGAAAGCTACATGCTGATAACTCTCCTGTGATTTCACACCAAGTTCTCATAGTTGGTAGCAGTCCATATGTTTGTCATCTTTCCAAAGCAGTGCAGAGCACTGTTAGATTGTAAAACAGACATCATCTATTTTACAGATTTTTCCATCAAGGCTGCAATACCTAAAGAGAAAAAATCTGAGGTTTCTGTAGTCATTGGGAACAGGCTACAGACTCTACTCAGTCTGCTCTTCAGGCATGTCAGGCAGGCTCATGGGAATGTTGTTAGTGGACAGGTTCTTCCCATAGCAAATAAATGTCAGCCAGCCGGGTAGAGGCAGCCATTCTAATTAGACTTTCCTTATATAACAGATGTTTTGAAGCTCAGCCAGGGAGAATAAAGTAATATCCAGAGACAGCAGCCCTCATCTGCTTTCTGGTCATTTCAAGAAGGCAGCTGAGGATCAACAGTCCATTCTCTGAAAACTTCCTTGCATCTGAAGTGGTTTGTCCACTAATGATGTCCCTTTGTTCGTGCATATACGAGGTCAGTATGCAAGCTGCGAGGTTGACAAAACTCCAGGAGTTCCCCATCATGGACACTGCTCACTTGCGCCTGCACCTTTAGGTACCCTTTTAATCACCTGTCATAGATTTAGTTTTCTCTTGAAAAGAGAAAAATACTGGAAAAGAGAAATACTGGACTCTTTCTCTGAAGATTACTCAGAGTATGCAAATATTGGTCTTATGGATCAGATCATGTCTACATTATTTTTTTCCCCTCTCTTGATTTCATAGGTTTTAAATAATATTGGGTAAACCAACAACACTAAAGAGATGCTCACAAACCCAAAGGCAGGTGGTGATCCTGTTAAAGATCTCCCCCTCTGGCTTCCTTCAGCTCACTTCAGAAATTTCTAGAGGCCCTTTTTGTTGATGTTAACTTCAGTAAAAATGACAGAATAAGATCTCATTTGTTCTTAAGCAAACTGACTACACACTTTATTTCTGTTAGTCACTGGTTAGTTATTCTGTGATTATTTGAAAGAAAGTAACTTGTGATAACATCTTCTTTTCTTTCCTTGCTTGATCATGTTTGGCAGGAGTTGTTTCTTTTTCTTAAACAAAAAACCCCACATTTTCTGTCTAATAACATTAAATTTGTTTCTTTTTATGTCTAAAACAGGAAGCTCCTGCCTGCAGCATTCCAACCATCAGCCTGCTGAATTTTCACTATCCTTCTTCACCTGTACTACAGAGCACTATGCTGACCATGACACTTCCATACCTGAAATTCCTCTCATAGGTAATATCTAGTCTTCTGGTTTCATTTTATATTTTACTTCTGTTATTTGAAACAGTTGGGCTAATACCTCATTTGCGGGTCTCATCCAGTAAAGTTATTAGGAGTCTTGTGCATATAAGAGTTACATAGGTCAGCTACTTGTTATTCTGAAAATTTTTAAAAATATTTCAGTCATTTTTTCAGTTAACATGTATGTTGACCATTTGTTAGTTTTAAAGTAAGTGCTCCTTCATAAACCAATTTTAATTACATTGCTCATGAAAATAGTATAAAAGTTGCAGATGAGAAGAAATGGAATGCTAAGAAAATGTTTATAAAACACGAGTTTCTGTGTTTGTACACTCTTCTATTGAGGCCAACAGCGACAGCTTACTGTCTGTGAAAACGTTAATCCTTTGCAGTCCAGATCAGAAGATGAAGTTAATGAACTAGAAGATAAAAATCATTGTTGGACTGCCTAACTAATATCCAAAAGCTATATTTTTGTCCATAACTATCAAACATCATTCCCCCCGAGTTCAGTGCTCCGCCTAGATGGATATTCAGGGATGGAAGTTACATCATCAAACTCAGTATCTAACTGTGCATTCTTGCTAACTGAAAGTGCAGTATGGTTTGGGTATGTGACAAAAGTGACACTCTAGTTCAGAAGTGCAGAAGACCAGACAGCCACTAGTAGATAACATGATGAGTTTTACTATAGTGAATTTAATAATTAGGATCTATCCTGAAGCAGTATTACAAAATACCAACATCTGATAAACAGTTCAGGTGAAGAAGTAAGGTACCTAGTACTGAAGTGCATTTGGAAGTGATAATTTCTTCTTCACAGTGGTAAATCTTTGCTATATTAGCAAGTGTTTATTTGAAAAGCTGAAGAATTATGTTGCTAGTATTTTGAATGTTCTGAGGTTCTTAAATAGGTCTTTTGAGAAACAGACAAACCCCCCAAAAACTCAGCTTTCCTAAAATATTTGCATGATATAGTGAAAGATGTGCTGTTATACAGTGAAAATACACAGTGAAGAGCCAGATCTCTTGAATAGTTCAGAACTTAACTGTTGCATCCCTCACTTTCTTAAACACATGGTTCTAGTACTTTCTGCTGCATTTGTGCTATGAAATAATTATTTAAATTTGTGAAATTTCAATGTACGGGTCACTTATAAAGATTGACTAATGTACCAATATAAAGCATATTCAGCATGTTTGCAATATGCACACCTCCCTAAGGAATATAAACCCATGATAGTAAGGATTATAACTGTGTAGCTTTGTGAAAGTCAATTGAGCAAATAATTTCTGCATGCCTTTGCAGAGTAAATTGGCTAGAAAAGTTATGTGACTTTGAATCCATGCCTGATTTTTTGGATTGGTATAGTTGCAGAAATACAAATGAAGACAGAGTATGAGCCTGATCAGTAAACTAAAAATAAAATGCCATTACTCCACTCTGCTGCAAAAATTGAAGAAGAAAATGTAATTTTTGATACCAAAAGCACTAATATTGTGTAATTGGTTACTCTGTCACTGAATATTCATGAAGCTCTGCGGTACAATGTTCAGTTAAGGTATTTGTTGTGACTAAAACAAGCTATGTGATTGAAATTTGTTTTTTGCTTCAACTTCAAAAGCATGCTTAACATGCATTTACAATGGAGTGTTTTTTCTTTCACGTGGATGATAGGAAAGTGTGCTGTTTTTCACTCAGGTTGGCAAATGGATTGTTATGGAAAGTATTGTAGTTGCCCTATCTGTTTATCTTCTAGACTCTGTTGTTTCTTCAGAAAATCACTTCTGAGTTAACTGGATAATGAGAATTTTGGGGAAAAAAAAATCATAGCTGGCTATGACTTTAAATATTTCCTTTAACCAAAACATAAAAATGACATGTTCAGTTAGTAACGTTATGCTGGTTGTTCTTTAAAAATACACTTCTTTTTCTGCAAGAGGGTTAAAAACAAAACACTTGGATGGAACACTTAGAAAATGAATTTGTGGGTTGCCATTAAGCGCCATGGAAATTAAAATAAACATTGTTCTAACTAAGAAACGTTAACAACAACAAAAAAGTTTGTGTTGGAAAAAATCTTTACATGCCTTAGAAACATGTTCAACACAATTTGACATCATCTTATTTACACAGATCAAACAGTATCATTGGTATTAATGGATCTTTAGATACATTTAAATTTTTCTTTTTGCATAGATATAGACGTATATCTTGATTGCTAATCTAGCTTGGCAAGTGTTATTTGTTTGTAGTCAGCTCTTGCATATTATAAAGAAGAAATAAAAGAAGCATATGAAAAAAGATTAGTGGAACATACATTAAGATTTTACAGAAAACCTGGTAACTCTAATTCTAGCTTTCTTACTACTTTCAATTTTTGAGGCAAAACTATTAGGAAGATGGTTTCCTAATGACTGCAGCCTGGGATTTGGATGGAAGAGAAGACTAATAGAGAGAATTAAGATTTTAATAATTAAGAATTTCTTAGCCGATAAAATTAAGAATTAAGAGAGGAATAGAAGCTATCTCTCTTTAGCCCACTATTCCTTCCCCTGCTCCAAGCAATTTATTTTCAAGGTGATCTGAAGTAAGTCACTTCAGGAAAGGGGATTATATAAAAAACCGTTAATTTTACCCTAGTGAAGTTTCTGTCCCTGGGCTTCCCCTGTAGTCAACTGAGAAGAGAGAGGTTCCTCCAGAATACTATTCAGAGAGTGTAAATTAAGTTCCTGATTTTAGGGCAGGAACTTAAGTTGACTTAAAAGCAAACAAAACCACAAACACCCAACCAAACCGAGAACTTAAGGAGACAAATGACCTTAGGTTACAGTGAGTCTCCATGAAAGGTCCCCTTTATACACGTTCTCATGCCTCTCAGTCTTTTGAAGGTGTGTGGTATTATAATAAATCTTTAACTGAAGATGATGTACAGAATGGAATAGGTCTAAGCTCTTTTTCTTCTCTTGCTTCTTCCCCTGCAGAGACCATCAAATTTGGTGTTACTGGCTTTGGTAGAAACATTTGAAAGAAATTTTTTATCAGTATTTAGCAATTGTATCCAGCCATATCCAAATTGATGAATCGTTGAATGAAAACAGCATTTCCAGTTGACAAGTAAAAGCAAATATCTGCGTTGTCTGTAAGGAAGAAAAAAAACCCAACTTCCGCAGTTTATTAATTTTGCTTTCTTTAATCACCTCTAATAACCATAGTAGGACTAATTTAAACCTAGTGTTTGCTTCAGTTTAACTGAATTGCTAGAGATACAAGTAAACCAAAGAAAGTTTCATAATGGGTACCAAAACACAATTTCTAAGGCAAAATTGCAAACATGAGAGCTTCAGGGAGAACAGGGATACTGAGATGGGAATTTAACTTTTGGATGTTGGAAAAACTGTCTTTTCAGAAGTTCTCTAATGCTTTTTTTAATGTGCCAAAGCAAAAACAAGTTACAAACCCCTTTTTTTCCTTGAAAAAATTGTCATCATAGTGATAGAACGAAGAAGTTATATTTTTCTCCTACTTTGTAGCAAATGTGGATATACTTTGTTTAGATTAAGTTCTCAGTCCTGGTGGTTTTTAATTGGAAGAGAATATACCATTTTAAATGTTTGATCCTAAAGCATTGTGTTTGTACCACCAGAGGCTTTGAAATGGGAATATATGTGATAAAGATGATGACTAACTGGAATAAAATCTTTTAAATAAGAAAAGCCATATCTGTAAAACTGGCTAGAGAAGCAATCATATATTTCGATTATAATAAATTTGTTGCTTTCATGAGGTACTAAAAATATTTTGTAGTTTAATTAAATGGAATTATTCTTAATTTCTCTTTGCAGACAAAAAGAGAAAATGTGGCAAAACTCTGATGGAAGGAAATAATTTTTAATACATTAGTGACATAAGGCTGTTTTCTATCCTCAGACATTAATTTGCAATTTGTATTTTTAGAATGCATGTGCAAAAAAGGTCAACAAGCCCAGTCTTATCTCATTTATCAGTATTATGTTAGGAGTGCTACAGTTTTGTGGGACAGATTCTCACTACTGAGAAATTTACACTTTGTGTCACATAAAGGTGTAATTCAACCTGTGTTTGACCCACTTCAGTGGAAGAGGCAGTGAACTGGTAGAGTGTATTCCTGTCCAAACCAATTCTGCATGAATACTGTTACTCCACTTTTTCTTTCCTCTTCCACAATAAATTTTAAAACTTTTATCATTAGGATTGAAAAGAATTGTTTGGTTACTTTTCAAAATAAAGCTTTACATAATTTCATGAGCTGTTTCGGGTGTAGCTACCAGTATGCACTTTGATATGTAGCTGGAGAAGATGTTCTGCAGAGTAACAAGGGCTGTACAAGACAGTAGAACCCAAGTGTATGGTAAAAGCATGGAAAATTACATAATTTTGTAGAAAACAGGATGTTTCATTTTAAATTATTAGGTTGAAAAGGAGGCAGTATTGCAGCTCCTTACTAGTCTGTTATCAAGAGATGACATTTTTTGTAAAAATTTTCATATAACCATATCCCGAGTAGTCAAGCAAAGTTCTTGTGATGTCAGTGGATACCAATTTTGGCTTTTTTTATTTTAGAAATTATTAATTCCTTTAAGTTCCTTCATGTACAAATATTGTGCTTAAGTTGAGACACTCTCCTTCCCCTGCCCCAAAAGACAGATGCTTGCTGCTTTCTGAGTAACTGTCTTCTGGGTGAAGGTAATCATGGAATAGGTAATCAGAGACCATGAATGAAGCATAATAGCTCTTTAAAAACAAGAGTCATTCCTTACTTGGTATCATGTTCCTTTGCTTGTCTGTATTCACAGGATTTGATGTTAGTAAGCTTCCTTTGCTTAGCCCTGTCCTGCAGGCCTTACAACAGGAGTACAAGATGTGGCTCCCTAAGGTTAAAGGCATAATATTTAAATTTAGTATTGCAGCAATCCAGCACAGGGAAAACTTGGAGATTGAGAGGCAAGCAAAATGTACAGTCGGTCTCTTCAAAGCCTTTCTGTACTAAGTGGAAGCTTTGGTTGTGCTTTTCATTACTGGAAAAGAAAGTAGGTTGCTTACAAAGTTTGATAGACAAGAATTACATATAGTTTGTCATCTTTGATCTTGTGTAGGCACTGTTAGTTGTCTATGTACAGTTAGCCTATGATGCAGAGTCTAGCAATAGTGCAGGAAAATTTATAATGATATATATATTATCTCTTCTTTTTTAAAGCAATCTCATTATGGAATTTCTCTTATATATTCAGCTTACTAGGTATACAAAAGAAATATTACTTAGATTGTGAAATAACTTATAGAGTTGTAAAATCATGTGGCTGATATATAGTATTTCTAATTTTTTTTCCCCTCAGATTTTGAATACCTTAAAGGGGAAGGCTATCTATTGTATCTGAGACCAGTTTTGTTTTAATACATTTTCTTGCCTACTGAGACCTGATTTTATACTGGCTGAACTAGAAAGATATATTAATTAGAGAAAGAGAAGAGATACTTCTAGCCCCTGTCTCAAAGTTTGATTTATTCCTTTGTACTCTATTGGTATCTATTCCGTGGGAGAAAAAAACAGTGGGAGTTGCAAGAGCATCTTAAAAGATTTCCCCGGTTTGTACTGCTGATTTGAGAAGAGATTATTTTCATGTTTATTCTGACTCAGCCACATGTGAGGCATTGGGAGCAGGAGTGTAGGCAGCAATGCGCAACTGAATATACGTGACAGGTAAGAGGATGGTAAAAGAAGAAACTGGTAGGCTAAGTTAATAAGAAGGAAAAAAGATGGAGAACAGCAATAATCCTTTGTAATCGAGGTGTGTAAACCTTCATGCCAGTCTCCATTTCTTTATCTTCTGGGAAAGAAAAAAGGGAAGAAAACTCCATACTGATTTTTCATCTGTGTCTTCTATTAAGTAGTGTTGTAATCAAAATGAATTTTCTTCATATAGCTATAAAATTGGGAATGTCATTTCATGTGCTGCAAGCAATTATGTGTATGTTTATGTAAGACTGCAAAGTTTGAAAAATGCTAGCTCAGTGTCTGTTCTCCTGTGAAATCCAGAACTTCTGGTATGGTGATTCTTAAAGAACTGAAAATACTTTCAGTGGCCTGCCACGCAAATAGCCTCTTAAGCCATCTAAAGTTTGTTCATATGCAAGAATCTAAAACATGACAAAGCAGGGAGATGCCAGACGTTCTTCAGACAGAGATACGTTTCATTCTTCAAGAAGGCTGCTTAGGAATCCAGAACAGTACTAGTATGGCAGCAGGATCTTAGTCCTGGCTGTGGTCTTAGCATGTACTGTCTTGTACCGAGTAGAAAAATGTAAGAAAAAAAGTCTTTTTCTCCTATTACTTTCTTCTCTCTGTTGTTCTATCCATCCTTTCCTTTGTATATATGCTGCTTGCCTTTTTTTTTTTTTTTGAGATGTGAATAGAACTGTTTTGAATATTTGGGTGTAATATGCTCATAATCTGTGTTGTTCTCAATTCTTTCCTACTATTTTTAACATTTTTGCCTTTTTGGCTGCTGCTGAATGCTATTTTCAGAGAACTATCCAAAATGACTCAGATCTTTTTCCTGACTGGCAAAACATAATGATGGTCTCTGATTTAGCTAAGTATATTTTACGGTTGTTTTTCCCTGTGTGCATTGATTTGCATTTTTCAGCAGTGTATTTCACCTGCCATTTTATCATTCAGGTGCTCAGTATCGCATAAATTGCCTTGGCTGGCTTTAGATCTGATTATCCCATCTCATCTTTAATCAGCTGTACACACCCTTTTTTCCACACTCCCTGTGGGAGTGCAATCTCTGCAGCAGAAAGGAAGACCTGTAACTCCCACTCTTCCTTTAATTGCAAGAAGTCTTTCCCTCTTGTCCTCTGAGAGCAGTGTTTCCTTAAGATGTTTGGTAGAGAACTTTGTCAAAGCCTCTCTTTGAAAATATATATTGCCTGTATTAAAATGCTTGTTGACTTCTGTGAAGAAATTTTAATGAAATAGCAAAGTTCGGAATTTAGCCAAACAAATTTAGCCCTGTGTTAATTTATCATTCTCATACCTGCATCTATTTAGTAACAAAATATTAGATTAATTTCTTACGTAGGACAGTTGTTATCTTAAAGCTAGGAACTAGGATGAAAGCCTGAAGTCAGAATAAAATTATAAAGCACTAATAATCGTCCTCAAATGAGAGATTTGTTTTGTTTTGGTGTAATAGCAAAGCACTTCAATGTCAACATCAAAATATTGAAGGAGGTGTTTGGAAAGAATGAGCATCAGTCATTGCTTATACTGTTTGCCTTTATATCGTCCTCTTTAAGGTTTTTTTTATCTGCCCTCCACTACTTCAGTAGTTAATGTGCAGCTTTTTGTCTCTACGTTTTCCAGAATGCTGTTCAGAGGCATTCTAAAATCCCAATACTTTGATTATTAATAAAACTTTTGAAGCACTGGTGTTTCAGCACTCCTTCTATTTTAGACTAGTTTTATCTCTGTAGCTCTATGGTATTAAAATGACAATCACTTGCTGTATCTTCTTTTAAGATAAATTTTCTAAATATTTTACCTTGTTTGTATTTTTTATTTCATAATATATTAGAATCATTGAATCTTTTTAATTCCATAATTTTCTAAAACTGTTTTAAAAATAACAAAGCCACATTCCATTACTTTAAAATAACTTTGCTTAGTTTATTCAATATAAAGAAAGAAAGAAAAATGGTAAGACAATAAATCTCAATGTATGCAGACTATATACTTACTTTATACAAATTGTTTGTAAGTAGGAAAACACAGAATACCCTTTTGTTTGATTTATATATAAAATTATAAAATGAGCATAATTAGATACACATCACAATTTCTTAAGACAGTAATCACAATAGCAGTATTGAGTTCTACCATAGCTGATAAAGAGCTGTGAAACAGGACTAAGAAAGAAGAGTTCTGGTAGATTTAGCTCTGTATCAAGATGTGAATGCTACTTCTCCCCGACATTGTCACCTTTCTCCTCTGCGGGAAGTTATCAAGCGTTTAGCAACTACAGTGGAACAGGACATGTCATACAATCTCAGTTTATTAGCAGCTTGAGCTAAACTACTGGTTGCAAACAGAGATGACCGAAAGGCAAGTATGTGCCTTATTCACTTGCTCTTACTGTAGAGACGGTGCACTCTGAAAGAGGCGCAGAGAACAACTGGAGTGCGATCTTATATTTCTATTGCAAATCTTGACCCAAGATATGTCCCGTTCCTCTTCTAAAGTGTCTTCCATGAGTAATTCAGCTCCTTTTACTCACTCCCTCCCCATTTTCATTTTAGGTTTTGAGGCCAAAATTTTTAAACCTAGTATATAAAATGTAAACCCCAAAGTCTATAATTCTCTTTC